>NW_009931422.1:60950-66315 GCF_000696875.1 Nestor notabilis | reverse complement strand
TCCCTATATATGTTGGCTGAGCTGATTGGTAAAATTTTTGTCAAATGCTACTTAGACTTGAACATTTTTTTTCTGCTGAATATAGCAACATTCTCTGTCCTTCTCCTGCTTGGTGTTCCACTGCTCTGAGTTCCACTTTGAGTTCTCACTCAAGAGATGTGAATTTTGAACCAACTCTGAACCCTACAGAATATATGTAAAATGGCATGTGAATTTTGCCAATGCAGGCTCTGGTGCTGGAGAAAATCATTAACCTGTGAGCCACTTCTGGAAGTCCCTTGCTTCTCCACTCTTTGCATCTGTGACTTCTGTAGGTCAAAGTCACAATAAGGATTTAGGACCTGCCTTGTAGGACCAGGTAATCTCAAATAAGGACTTAACTACAAATCACCTTGTATGAATTGTATAACCATTTTTTTACATAGATAAGTAAGAAGAGCTGTGCTTTGCCTTCATCTGTCTACTCTGTCATATCATATTTATCACTGAAGGCATGCACTTAGACACAAATTTCCTTCTCAGATAAGAAACTGTGTTGAGTGAGACTTTAAAAATCAATGTATGCAAATATATGTGCAAACTTATTAAAAATACCTGTTAAAAGAATCTCAGAAATAATTGCAAGAGCAGCTGTCATAAAACGTTCTTTAAAATGATGAAAAACATGGGTCTTACTGGACAATATTACTCCAGTTATAACCTGTCATAAATGAAAACTCCCATTTTCTCTTCTGTTAAGTACACAGACAATCTAAAAAACCACCCAACTCTCACTGTGTGAAACCAGTTCCTCCGCAGTTTCCATCTCAACTTGCTCAGTTGGCTTAAGAGACACAGAAAGTGTCAGAGTCCTTGGCAGACTAGTTTTTCAGTCGGGATTCATCCAGAAAAAGAACTGTCATTCTCTAAAATTTCTATACTTTGACATTCTCCGAAATTAGACAAGAATATTTTTGGGGGAGTGCCAAGAGGTTTCAAAGGATAGGTTAATAATTCAAATGAAGTAATAGCCTTGGAATTTACAACTCCTGAATATCTACTACACATACAACACTTCTAAACAAAACAATTACATCAATTGAGTGTCACCAGTATAAAGACTGAGCAATGAACTGGTAAATCAGTCTCTCTAATCTCAGACCTATCACTGTGTTTATACACTGTTTATCAGTATGGTAACAGACTACCTAATCAGGCAAATCTGTGGGCTTTGTTGTTGTTTTCTGTTTTCAATAAAACATGTAAATAAAATAAAATAATATAATATACTTAAAAATACATTTTCCACTGAACATTCTTTGTTTTTCCTTTATGCTACTAATCTTCTGGTTTTAAATGTTACCTATTACATCTTGGTTTTCCCCATTAAAAGAGATTCCTCAAAAATAGTTTTTTCTATCTTTTTTCTGAAATATTTGCATGACAAGTAACAGAGAGTTCCTGGATTCTTTGTGTTTAATGCTGTTACCAAATATTTACAACTGAGACACTGTAACTGTCTTTGAACAAAGCATTAGGTACAATGTTTCTGATGTTGATAAGCATTAACAGAATTGTTAAGAAAGTATTGTTTTCCTAACTTCAAATTTGCAATAACAAACCTAAAGTTATTATCTTTCCATTTTCATTTGCAAGCAAAGCTAAGCCTGTGTAAGAACCATAGTGCTATTATTAGTTAGCATAGGTAATTTTAATAATCAAAATATTACTTACATAACTAAGGTATGCGTGTTCATTTTCTCAACATTAGGCATAGAAAACTTCTTAATACTTAATATTAAACTGATTTAAAAAACCCCAAGCAGACATCTGATGTCTCGGATTTTGGTTGATTAAAATCAGTGTGTCTCTGCTGAAGTCAGTGGAGCTGAATTTTAATCGCTATTCATCCAATACATTGCAAATTGGAGGCTATAAGCTTGAGGGAGGCCTAAAAGTTTAGCTAAATGTGTTTAGCCCATTTGACTTAGAAGCCTTCCTGTATTTAAAACTAAGCTTGTAATCAAGTCTTTATAGATCTGGACTTACAAATTAAAAATAGAGATATTGCTATTTGGTTGATATTAACTGGGACCAGAATCAACAACCTTTTAAAATGTAAACCCTTTTAAACCTAAGTTTATAAATACTTGGATGCCAGACAGGAATGCAAAACCAAGAGCATGGCTGTACTCTTCTTGCACTTACATGTCAGGAATGAAAACATAAAATGTAATAATTATGCATAATGGACATGACAAATAGAGAAAAATTCTTAAAAAAAGAAAAAAAGAGCTGAAAACCAACTGTTTTCAGGAAGATAGGTTCTTATATGTTTCTGATAGGTGAAGTACAAGAAGGAAGGACCAAAGTTGCATATGACATGGTTTACTCAGTCACAGGACTGCGCAGCCACATCACACGTTGACTAGCATTTAAGCTTGCACTGATGGCCATAGGTATGTATGGTGCATATTTGGAGGGCTGGCTGTGGAAGAGATTTGATTTCCTGCTGTAAGCAAGGGTCTCTGGCATGTCTGTTCTGTGCTAGATGAAGTCAAGCAACTCTTCAGACTTGGTTCCCCCAGGAAAGAAGCTATTTAAAGCTCACCCACAGTGTCCTCAAAGGGATACTGTGAGATTCACAGTACATACACAAAATTGTGACAAAAAGGAACCCTCCAACATTAAATCACAAGTGCTGGCAGCACATAATATGTTTGCTGCAAGGGACTCACATGGTCCCTCAGTGCCCACTCAGCCTTTTCATAAAAAGTAAAGGTTTTGTTTTATGTAGCTGAGAATGGCTTGGTGGGAAGGTAAGAGGGTGCTATAGGAGCTTGATGGTCAGGGCACTCATCCAAAGTACTAGATATCCAAATTCCATTCTCTTCCCAACTGCATCTTTTGCATTATAAGAGAGACTGTCAACTACTCCAGAATAGGATACATGTTGCTGTCTGCAAAGAAAGCATTGAAAATTTCTGTGTCACAAGAACAATAAGAAAATGAATGTGTCTGTATGTCCTATTGGATAAGGTCAGGTAGTAGGGTGGCTTCTTACTTTCCAAAGTTTGTTGCAAGAAACGTTATGCATTTTGCTTCATCACAATTAGAGTTTTCTAAAGTAAGAAGACATTCTAGCTTATGAAAGGAGCCTAGGCCAAAAATTCCTACTGATGATGGAGTGGTTTAACCAGCAGGGGTAAAGCTGCTTGCACCTCCTTGCTTTGCATTCTAGGATGGGTAAGATAAAAGCTCAGTTTTCCTCAGTGTCAGGGCAACTTAAGGCTAAATTTGTCCACGTATACATGCTTATCAGTAGGTTATGACAGGCAGCTAACATTACAGACTCTACTGTGCATACCAGGCATGTTCAACATTCACCTATTGGATCAAGCCTTAGGGAATGGTGACCCATTTCTTTCTAATTTCTGGATCCCAGGGTGGCTTGAAAAGATATTAAATTCTTTACTGCTTACATGAGGAGATTTTTGACATGAACAGAAGCAGAATGCAATCAGATATTGAGGTTTAGGTGCCTCCAGGCACACACAGTTGCTGAGCAGCCTCTGTCAATCCTTCTGTTGGACACATTTGTCTATGCTATCTTTCTTTGCTTTTTTTCAGATGTTTTAGACAGTTTTTAGAACTTTCTTTACACTAAAAATGTTCTTTGTTCATGTTTGAATCAGTGAATATAAAGTAATGTTTTGGTTGCCATCATTGTGAATGAATTCCGAGAAAAAAAAAAAGCTGTTATTTTTGCATTATCAAGATGCACTTCAAATTAAAATTTAACAACTAAAAATATAGGAGAAGATACATATTCATTGTATTCACTTCTCAAGTGTTCACATCATGAGGGTAAGCAATGCAGCAACTTCAACAGTGAGTAAAGACTGCCATCTTCTGACTTCCACAGTACATCTGCATGACTGAATATACAGTTTAATTTTCTCTCCTCCTGTTTATCACAGTGCTTCCAACTGGAAAAACCCTCAGCTGCATCTTGATCCTGTTCTCTAAAATACTGTAGCCCAGCCAAGGTCTTGTATTCATAGTATGCTGCTCCGGCTCTGAAAGAGAAACATTTATCTGCGATAAATAAAACTAGTTCACTCCTCTATTTTCTTGCAGACTTATCTGTTCCACACTTCCAAAAGAGTATTTTCTATCACCATCAGTTAATTGACAAGTTGACTATTTCATTAGTAACTTTAAGACTAAATGGTTAATGCTGTGACAACACAGAGTACATGTATAGTAGAGGTCTACCTCCCACTAGAAGTCGGTAGTATCCCAGCAACTAATGCTAGGATCTTCAGAATTACCACCCAAAAATTTCACCTATCTGGCATGTGAATCTAAAAGTAAGTACTGGAATTTTAATCAAATGCTTCAAGCTGTTCACTGAATTAAACTGCTATTATAGAAGGTCTGCAGCAAATGGCACAGGTGTATGTATATACATTGTACCCAATTGTCATACATTTATTCGTGACTTTAACAACAGACTGAGAAAAAATAAAACCCCTCTTTCAGCAGATGGAAAGCATAATTAACAATATATAACCACTGTTGTTTACCCCACCTTTGTAAGCCAGCAGAGTGCACTTGCAGCCCAGGTGGCCACTTGTATCTTGGGCTGCATCCAAAGCAGCATGGCCAGCAGGTTGAATGAGGTGATTCTGCCCCTCTACTCTGTTCTGGTGAGACCTTACCTGTAGTACTGCATCCAGCTCTGGAGTCCTCAGCACAAGAAAGAGATAGACCTGTTGGAGAGAGTCCAGGGGAGGGCCACAAGAATGATCAGAATGATGAAGCACCTCTCCTGTGAGGAAAGCTGAGAGAGTTGGGGTTGTTCAGCCTGGAGAGGAGAAGACTCTGGGGAGACCTTATTGTGGCCTTTCAGTTCTTCTAAGAAGGGGCCTATAAGAAACATGGGGAGAGACTTTTTAGCAGGGCCTCTTGTGATAGGATGAGGGGTGATGGTTTTAAACTGAAAGAGGAGAGATTCAGGCTGGATGCATAGAAAAAAATCTTTACAATGAGGGGGGTAAAATACTGGCACGGGTTGCCCAGATTGGTGCTAGATACACCATCCCTGCAGACATTCAAGGCCAGGCTGGATGTGGCTCTGAGCAACCAGATCTACTTCAAGATGTCACTACTCATTGCAGGGGGGGTAGAACAGGTGACCTTTGAAGGTCCCTTCCAACCCAAACTATTCAGTGATTCTATGATTCGGACTTAAGCCCCTGGCATGCTACTGACAGAAAGCACAGACAGATCTCAAACTCAAGGTATGGAAATTCCATGCCTGAACCCAGATACCTCACACAGATATACAACCTCTTACAGCAAGAGCCTGGTGGACAGAAGT
>NW_009931422.1:10825-60919 GCF_000696875.1 Nestor notabilis | reverse complement strand
AGCAGGAAAGCATGTTCTCCACTGCTGAAAGTACTGATATTCCAGCAGGCTTCCCTGATAAGAAAGAAATCTTTTGGCTACCAAAGCTCATCTAATGTTTAGATCACTTTCTATCTGTCCTACAGCATCTGCACCTATGCATTCTCAATATGTATCCTGCTGCACAGCACTACTAACACAACAGAGTTAGAATCCTACAGCCAGATCAAATTCAGTACTTAACACTTTGATCAGTAATTTTAGACAGTAGAAGAGTGGTATATAAACTGTCATGTAGATGAAGAAAGCAGACACCTGTATTTGCAATTATTTCCCTATTATTTCCATCCTTATGTTAAGGAAAATCTTTCTTCTTATTCTTCCACGACTCTCAGTCTTTTTATGTCTTTTAAATATTCCAGTACTTCCAATTCTTTCCTGACGGAAAACCTACTACTGTCATATTACATGAGCTCACCTTCTGCATTAGTTCATTTCAGTGTATTAATGTTCTAATCCAAGCTTTAATCAAATGTAGGAGTGCATGTGAATTTTTCTGTGTATTTATAAAAGAATAGATAAATATCCTTCACACAGTGTTCAGTCATCCCAAAAAAATCCACTGATTAGACATTGTAAGTAGGATTCCTCCCTTTCTCTCCTCTTCCTTCCCCAGCTTTTTGATGTCCCTGGTTTAATCATCAGGTATCCATTTACTCCTCTGGGAGGGAAAACAAAAGGATAGGTCTTTGAGATCACATCTGTGGTTTAACTGTCCAGTTCTTGGCTCCCCAGTACAAGAGAGATAGGGATGTACCAGAGTGAGTCCAGCAAAGGGTCAGTAAGATGATGAAGGGACTGAAGTACCTCTCAAGTAACAAAAGGCTAAGAGGGGAGCAGAGATGGCTTAGGGGAACCTTATCAATTTGTATAAATAGCTGAGGTGGGGACTAAAAAAGGTGGAGCCAGGCCCTTCTGAGTGGTGCCCAGTGGCAGGATGAGAGGCAATGGGTATAAATTGCTTGAAATACAAACTGAAATACAGTAATTTATTTTTTTTTCTCAATATAAGGATTTTTTTTTTTTTTTAATTTTTAAATCTCATTATCTGAATGTGTAATGGTTTTGCATTGCTTTAGGGGAATATGTGCAACTAACTGTGGGAATATGTCATTCTATCAGAAGGACTGTGTGAGTTATTTTTTCAGTTCAGCAGTCAGACTGAAAAATAGGCAAACAAAAACTGAGTTAAAGCAAGCAAAGTGCCACTTCAGAAATCCTATAAAAGCAATAAGCATACTTGCCATAAGCCAGGCAAACAAGCAGACCTGCATCCTGCTGGTCAGTAGGAAAAAAAAACAAAGAGAAGCAAAATGTCCATCTGGACATTGCACTATAGCCTTTACTAGTTCACACTCCACTGTCCTGTTTTTTTTTTCATGTTGTATAAAAAACCAAAATAAAATTATATCCAAAAAGGCCTTTATTTTTTTGCAATATGGCATTGTTGGTTCTATAGAAAATTATTCAGAATGAAAATGACCACGAGTGAGGAAGGTTAGGGTCCTGATGCCACTTCAGAGGATGCTTAATGATTAACACAAGATAAAATACTATCAGAAGTTGTCCTGGTTTCAGCTGAGATAGAGTTAATTTTCTTCCTAGTAGCTAGAAAAGTGCTGTGTACTTAGTTGCTGGCTGGCTTTAAACCAGGACAGCAGTACACTCGTCACAGAGTACTGAGATTCAGCTTCAAATGGCATCAGGCAGAAAAGAACTATGACTTTGTTTCCAATTTGTAAGAGTAGGAACCTTGTGCAACATTAAAAAAACCCCAAAACAAAACAAAAAAACCCAACAAAACATGTGTGATCTCTTAATAAGATGTAACTGGACAAAACCAAACTGTTTATTCTCACCAGCTGAGCAATGAGTACAAACTTTAGCCTTTCTGCAACAAAACTGTTAATCTAATGAATTTCAGTTCAACAGAACTTAATAGGTAACCCAGACCTATTTTCACTGACTTTAATTCACGCTACACACATGCTACTTCAGTCCAGCAATAGAATTATAAAATTAGATTTTTTCTTTCTTTTTTTTTTTTTTAACCAAACTAAACATTCTGTTCTCTACTGTGGTCTAGAAATCACTTGGAAAATGGCTTGACTGACTTCCACTTCCTTCTTAGAAGACAGAGAGGAGAACTACAAGCACCCACAATCCTTCTGACTGTGGCATGTCTGACTACCAGAATACAGATGCTAAATAATGTAAAATTCAAACTTTTTCTGATCCAAAATTTACAATAGTAAAGATAGCACCTTCTCATGCCTCATAACCTGCACAAAAAATGAACTTGGGTTTAAAGGATTATGCAGAAAATCTTGGACAATTACACTTTTTAAGAATGAATAAAGCAAGTTGTACCACTATATGCTTATTTTATGAATCGGTGTTTAAACATTACTTTTATACCTAAACAAATATATTTATTACAATCAGAACAGCTTATATCTTGATTTACAAGGATGATCAGGATTAAAACAGAACTAAAATAATGTAAGATCTATCCAGAAAACAATCAGGTCCTGAAGTCCAAGACTGGGACATTGGGATTGCATACACTTCTTTATGCAGGTATCTTAATACAGTATCATTCAAATACATTCACCTAATGGATTCTGATTTCATTTTGAATGCTTACTTGCATACTAACAGAAACATAATGAACAAAAACAAACAAATGAAAAAAGTGATCGTGAATTGCCTACAGACATTAGGCTGCAGCAAACTGAAGTATATTAAAAATAAGAATTCAAACTGTGTAATTTACCAATGCTTACAGAAAGATGTTTGGAGTACTACCACTCCTTTGCCCAAGGTGAATGTTGATACTCTTCAGAAAATGGGTATTAGTGAATATTAGCATAGAAACCACTAGTTAAAAGGTACCAAAGTTACTTTACATCTTCGTTTAACATCCTGGACATACTCCTTTTTCATAAAATTGAGAATACTATCTTGCTGTGTTGAAAAACATTCTGGAAGATTAAAAGAAAAAGATAAAAAGGAACTATTTTTTCATATTCACATAAGAACAGTCACATATTCACCATACTGCTCACTGTCTTTCTGATTTTGTCACAGTCATACAATTTGTCTAGCTAGTATCTTGAATTGATTAACTATAATATATAAATGAGAAAAGCCTCTGGGAATAAAAGGATGAGGTAGAGCAAATACAAACACAGAGTTTATTTTTGTCCAGTTGCCCTATTAATGGATTACATTTTTTTCTTCATTTTTTTCCTTTTTCTTAAAGTATCTTTGAATGTAAGCAGTGAGACTGGAAACTCTAATAAAAATTTGAATCCTCTGCAATACTCAGATCCTTGACGAATGTGGTGAATTATCAAGTATCTTACTGCAGACTGTGTTCGATACAACTGTCTTCAACTACCTAATGGGTGATGATAAGGGGGACTGAGTCAAACTCCTCTCAGAGTTGCACAATAAAAGGATAAGGCTGCAACAAGGGAAATCCCAACTAGATATAAAGAAGAAAGTCATCAAAAGTAGCCACACACTGGCAAAGGCTTATAAGCAAGTTTTTCTCATCCTTGGAGATTTTCAGAACTGAACTGGAGAAAGCCCTGAGCCACCTCATTTGACTATGACAGCAGTCCAATTTGGGGTAGGTGGGGTGCACCAAGAGGACCTTCAGAAGTCCATTCCAGACTACGTCATTCTTGGTTCCATGTCATACATTGTATAAAAATCTTTTGTCCTTTTACAGCACTGTTTCCCAGGTAGTTGAACAAGCTGATACAGTAGAACGGGTTATACTATCATACAAGAAATATGTCAAACTTATTTTGTGCCATATGGCTTGAAAACTGCATAGTGGAACTGGTTTTAATCAGTTGTATGCAAAATATGACTTACCTTCTCCTTCGCAAATGCCAGCATGGTTAGTAAGTTTGGGCACATCCTTCTCTATAGGCCTGATGGGGATCCATGTGGGTATATATGTCTTTATGCTCTTCCAGGGCCATGCTAGCTTTCCCAGAATTTTACTCAGTTAGATGGTTGGCAACATTTAATCACTTATTATTCAAATTATTTAAATTTTATTTATATGTAATTTTATAAAAAAGGACACTACAAGGGAAAAAAAACCCAACCAAACAAACATTATGTGAAACCCAGGAAAACCTTTGGCTTTTATCTTCGGGTACTAATAACCTTCTAGAACAGCTCTGGAAATTTCCCTACCAGGAGTATATTTTTTTTAATTTCACCCTTTTCCCTTCTTACTTGACTGGCAAAACCCTGATTGCTTTTGGTACAATAGGTTCAGTCAATTATTCTCGCATTATTGTAAAGGCTATCTGAAAATGAACATTGTTTTTGTTGTCTCTTGTATCTCTTCGTTAAGAATGTTCTTGTAAAGGGAAATTGGAATACACTAAAATATCCAAATCCTCAAATTTTAATACATGCCTATCATGTTATATTTGATTGCAAAACATGTCAGTAATTACAGAGGAGATACTGTAGCTGCAAAAATCACAACTTCGGTGTAAATAATGTAGATTACTCTTTGTTAGAAAATCTAAATCTAATGAAATCTTAGACTTCATTCTATGTAAGTTAGTATGTATACAAAGAAATATACAGTGCATGCAAAGCAGAATGAATCTTCCTTGAATTTAGCTCATTTTGCATGGATTATTATGCACCCAGATTCACAACAACTATAATTGAATTTAACTAAATTGAAATGGTGTTGTCCTAAATAGAGACACATAATCTGAGGAGTCCTTTTCAGCTCATGCACAGGGCCTGAATGCAATGCTTGTGGAGTTTGCTTTTATTAAAAGCTTAATGTATGTTTACTAACGTAGGTTCAAACAGGGCCTAATTCTTAATCAAATATATCTCAGTGGCAGGAGGGCCAACATTCAAATAATGATTAATTGAAAACTTAATTAAATACTTCAAAATACACATGAAAGTGTTCTGATAAAGTTTCAGGTCATGCAGTTTGTATCTGAATCTGAGTAATGAAAATGAAGGACTTGATCCAAAAGCCTTTATAGTCAGTAACTGAAATTACCCCAAAGCTGCTGAAGAATATCTAGCTTTGAATATTTGTTTTTGAAGTTTTCTGAGGTAGTTTTACATTATATGGTATATATAAACAAAGAGTCTGCTTCCCCTGCCTGTTCCAAATGAGCGTCTATGCTGTGCAACACCACTTTACTAAATCTCATCCAAAACTGCCAGAAAAATATTTTCCCCATCTAATTGGTACCAAGACCTAGAGATGTAAAGACTGTTGTTTTTAAGTAAATAAAATTTTATGGCTTACGTACTTTATTCTGCATGGTTAATCACAGCATACTGATGGAGAACAACTCACGCACTTACTGAAAACTTCCAGACTGCAAAAATTTTAATCTTTTCACAATGGAAAACATTTGTTTAGTTATTATAAATTTATGCCACGTTTTTCCTGCCCACAGGTGATTTATTTCATGTGATATAACTTTGGTCTAGCACTGCTTATAGCCATTCTGGTAAAAAATCCTGCTGATTGCTCACTGACTCATTTTAAAATCTGCTACGGAGCAATACATTAACATTGAGAATCCTGTATACAATTAAGATATGTAACCTTCACTATATAAAATCCTCCAGACAAAGATTTGTTTAAGTCATAGAAAATAACTCAAGAGGCAGAGAAGATGAAATGGGAATATACAGCAAAAAACCCTGAAACTTTCCCAAAAGGCTTGTCAGCGAGTAAAAAAAATAAGTAAGTCCATACTCCTTTTCAAATTGAATGTTGCCTTAACTGGAAACTGGAGATGCACCTCTGTTTTTCTTGAAGATAAGTTGGGATGGAAGGTGGAGGTGACAAGTATGCATGTGCATGTGTGTTCTTGCAAACATCTGTGTTTGTCCACGTCCACATGTGTACTAGGAAGAGAGGAACTGAAGTTGCAGAATTACAGAAAGACAAAGCAGTAATTACTCCTGTATTTGCAAGATTATGATCTTTAACAACAGAGAAGAATATTTAGGACTGAAAACAAAGAGAGTGGGCTGTGAGCCTCTTTTGCCTGCTTAGAGAAATAAAACTTGTAAGAAGAGATTCCCTTATGTATAGGTCTTGAAAAGTGAATGAACCACAGGGCAGTGGCACAGCTTACAGACTACGATACAGCTGCATGAGGGGAACACCACCCCTGAGCTAACCACTGGTCTTGTGAAGAACTGTAAAGAAGTTACATTATTATTGGACTTCATAGCTAGCTTACTAGAAGACACTGCAGGGAACACTGCATGATGCTCTTTTGTGCACTGCAAATATAATCTTGAATTCTTTATTGCTAGCGGCATGGCTTCAGCAGAAAAGATATGGAGCATCTTCCTTATGCCCAGATGAGCAAAACCAGCTATCATCATGGAAATCTAAAGATTAAAGTGACTTAACAAGTATTAATTGAGGGAGGCCATGCCTTGTCTCCTGCATTGTCATTTATTGCAGTGGAAAACAAATCTAAAATACTTAATAGTATCAGGCATCAAGTTGTGCTCACTTAGTGTTAACACAGATTGCACTGGCCAATGGTGAAACAGCTACCAGGACATTTTTTTCCCCATAAGAATTTGTGTCAGTTGAGGAAAAGGCACTGTAAACAGAACTATGATACTTCAGAGAGCAACAGCTAATAATAGATGAAAAATAAATTTCATCTACTTTGTAGAAAACTGACAGGGAAACCCTATTAATTCCTACCTGCAAAAGGAAATGCGGGTATATTTAGTACATGACAACACAGTGTGGGGCAGCACACTCATGAATCTAAGCCAGCCTACTCATGCTTACGTATTGCCTGTGTGTAGCTGCAGATCACACCCTGACTGGCTTGAAGGCAAGCACACCTGTTGGTAGATTTGATAGTCTGAGCACTTGTCTGCCTCTCTAACGCCTGTTAGCACCAGGTTAACCTCTTCTGGCCTCATCGAGTGAGACCACTAGTCCACAACCAGTAACCTGTGAGAAACAGAAAGCCAGATGGCTTTCGTGTCACAGATGAACTTTAGTTGCTGAATGCTGATTTAAGGGGTAAGAGAATTTGTGTTGGAGCTGGTAGAGGACAATGGGAGAGAGTTAATTTAACATATTTACACTGGCACAGTAATTATTCTCTCATTAAAAGCATGTATGAGCCACAGTAATTTTTCATATTGTGGCATTTTGTGAGATTATACAAAAAACATTCTACCCCAAACCTTTTTCTTGGTGTTCACTTTAAAGTTATATTTAATCAAAACAAAACAGAGATAAAATCTCATCTATTGCTCTCACTGCAAAGGCTCTGTTACCCGTACAGAGACTCCTGTGACAGGTTTCTGCGTTGCAGACCATTTCCACAGCCCAGTTTACTTCTGTTTCCTAAGAAGCACTGTGGCCCATTTGTTGTATGTCATATTTGTTAGCACACATCTATCAGCCCTGGCAGTACAAAACAATACATGACACAGGGTTACAGTGTTCAAAGAACATGCTTCACCAGACTGACGGAGTTATCCATGCCCCAACAGGCTTACAGTGCTTTGTTAATGTGCATATGAAGATGGCATCTATGTCCCTGGTGGCTGTTATTAAGGTCAATTTCCTAAACATCTATGGATTTCACTTTTCCAGCTCCACTAGGTATTTCATTAAATTGTTTGAACGATTTCCCACTTCCATCTAGTTCTTGCTCCTGGATGCCTTGATGTCTTTCTCTGAAGTGTGGAAAGGGAATTACATGATTGAATAAGGAAAAGCGCAATACCATAGCTTGATTTCCACTGCCAGCAGCAGCAGCAGCATGTTGAAGTGCTACATACATACGAGACACATGTATGCAATTAGGGAAATCCATACTTAATACAGAGTATTAAGTTCCACAACTATATACCCTGTCCCTCAAGACAGATTCTGGTTACTATAATGAAAAGCAAAAATGAAAGAGTAGTCCATAAATAGATTTCTGAGGTAAAGCTTACAAGACAACAGTATCTTTCAGTCATATAAAAGAGTGCCTTAATATCTGAGACAATGAATCCTACCTTCCCTTTTATATCCTTAGCTAAACTAAAGCTCTAATTTAACCTCTATTTTAGTGATAACAAAACCAAGCACAATGCCAATTTAAAAAGCCTAAAAATCTGGAAACTGTTATTATCAACTTTGTCTATTCATTGAAACTATTCAATATTTTTTCTTTTATTGTTACTGGGTTTAGGAGTCACCACCAACACATTTATTTCTTTACATTAGTGTCCTCATAATGCAACTATTATCTTGCTGAATTTAATGTTCCCATAGCCTTCCCCAATCATAGGCGCTATCCTTAGAAGTGCAGACTCCATGGACTTACCTTCAGCTATAAAGCTGATAAAAAAGCAGCCTCATATTAGGTAGGGATCTGCCTGCAGAGACCCCCATTCCAACAATCCCACCGCTTTTTAAAAGCACAGGTTTAGACAACCAGTGACATCACCTTGACAACCATCCAAACCATCCCCTGTGGAGCTGTTCTGCAGTCATTTCTTTTCTGAAGCACTGGGTTGCTCAGATTTCTGCAGCAGATGTTCTAATAGTCTGTGTCTATGCTTCCTCTTCTGAGCTGGAAAAAAACAAAGCATTTATAATACATAAGTGTTATGATGAATTAGGAAATAATAATTTGGTATAAAACAGGCTTCATCCAGATTTTATATCCTCTCCTTTTGCCTTTTCTCCCATAAACCCATGAAAATCTGGAAAAAAGGGTATAAAAAACATCCATTTGTGTCTGTTCCTAAGCTTAAATTCCGGCTGCTCAAACAGTGCCTATCTTTGGCAGGTCACTCTCTTTTTGTTTGCTTCTTTGCTTAGCCAGTAGCAGAGAGCATATTATCACCCTGTGATCCTCCTGTAAGTAGCCCCATAAATGGTCTTGACCACTCTGCTTTGTTGTTTTGACTTTAATTCTGAATGACAGTCACACTGCAAGTGCACATCTTGGCGTTTTGCTCTGTATGGGACTGGCATACTCACAGGCAGCCTGCTGCCCTGAAACCACGATCCCCTTCAGCTTAATCAGTGTGCACAGATGTTCACTGTCTATGTACCTACCAGAGGTTGCTAGCAGGTTGATCACACTAGGACTCTCAAACATCAAATGACTCTGATCATTGATTTTCCTGACTCCTCAGGGAACTTCAAGAAACATTTGCCTTAGATGTATTTGTCAGGTACATCATCTCACAGGAGTTCTACTCTGAACACTCTCCTATCTCTTTCAGTCTTACTGTTTGTTGGTCTTTGTAAGTACACAAAACAAAAGGACATCTAATTTTTCTTAAAACATTTTTCCTTATCTTAATGACACATATGTCCACAGTATTCGATGCAGGTAGCAGCAGTCACGTTCAGTTTGTTTTCTTTTTAAAATTTTTTCTTTTTTATTTATAATAAGCTGGTCTTAGTTTTATAAATTCTTTATTTTGTGAAATTCTGGGTGATACACATGAGGCAGGAATAGCTGCATAGGTAACAAAAATGGCAATCATGAAGGAAGCCTGTGTTATTCTGCTCTTGCTTCACTTACTCCCTTTCTTAACCCTCTCCCTAATGTCTACCTGATCTTGTACATCTGGACTACAAATAATTCTATCACTCAGTCTCTTCTAGAAAATCCTTTGCCCTAATCCGTAAGTGCCTTACAAAGCACCTGATTCAGTATCTTCATCTCTGAAGTCGAGTCATTTTATTGAATTGATTCTTTTCAGTGTGGTTTCCATCTTCTCCAGTCAATCCAAACTGATTTCAGAACAACAGCCAAAAAAAGAGCTACTTCTCTGCTCCAATTCTTCCATTTAACTTTTTATAACCACTTCACCTGTGTCTTGTTTAGTTTGTCATTGGAGATCTGGACACTGTCATAAACTTCAATTTCTTCTAGTTCTTTTTTATCTTATCCACTGCTATAATTCTAATGAACACA
The DNA here is from genome assembly GCF_000696875.1 of Nestor notabilis. Lineage (NCBI taxonomy): Eukaryota > Metazoa > Chordata > Aves > Psittaciformes > Psittacidae > Nestor > Nestor notabilis. The sequence goes on along the minus strand of NW_009931422.1, from coordinate 50,885 downwards.
TCTTTAGGCTAAATACCTTGCTGCTACAACTAGCTGTCTTCCAAACAAATAATTTTCAAACCTCTTACTTTCACTTTCTGAGAAATATGCTGTTTCACAGCACTTAAACCCTTGCTTCTTTATTTTCCCTCCACCTCCCACTCCATTTCACTACCTTCAGTCTTTGACAGCTTTGACCTGAAAGCTTTGGCTGTCAAGACAGAGAAATTAAAATACATTCTCTTGCATAAGGAGGTAGAGCAGAAAGGAGCGCACAAGGCTGAAAGCAGTATTCCTAGCCAAGCGGGGTGGGTAAAGGATTCTCCTTTACCTCACTTTTTTCACCTTTGGCCCTTCTCAAAGCATAGAGTGAAAGGTTAGTTTTCACTGCGTGTTTTATTGGGAATCAATTAAAACTTAATATAATCGATTTTAGGATTTGCAGAGCAGTCCCACCACTGAACTCTGGTTTCGTTCATGGAATGATAGTCTCTTGTAAATTGGGTTTTAATACTTGGGTTTTTTTTTTTTCTTCTGTAAAATAAATAGCTCCTCTTTAAATCAAGCCTGAAACAACTTAATTTTCTTATTCTTTCAAATCTCTAGGGTACAGAGCAAAGCTAGGAGCTTCACAGTGAATGTAACTGCTATAGAATTCTCTTTTCAATTTGCAACAGAGGAAACATGCCACTCTTAAAGGAAAGTTTTAATCTATCACGATTTATAAACTGATGTGTAAGTAGCAGGGATTATTCTCATTTCTGGGGAGCAGTCTGACTCCCAATCAAAGCATATCTTACTGCCTTTAAATTCAGATTAGAGCACTTTTCCTGTGTTCTAGAATATTAATGCTTATTTCTGTGTTGATTTTCTTCTGGGTGAAGGCATATATTCTTGTTATGTTGTTAAATATTGAAGGAAAATATAGTTTTAGTTTTCATTTTACAGAAAAGGCTTTGAGTCACTGCAAAACGCATGTATATAAACAGTGTGTGAATATACTGCAGTGTCCAGGCTGTTACAGACAACTTAGCTGCAAAACATGACGGTCAAGATAAGCCACAATTGCCACCTCAGAGCCATAAGAGGAATTGTGCTGTAGATGCATTTAGGTAGTCACAAGAAAAATGTGCTGTAGAGCCAGGGACTGATCGCAGTCTTATTAGAGTACATTAAGGACTCGCTATTCTTCCTCTGAAAATTCACCTTTCACATGGATGTTATAGGATGTTCTAGGAAATGCAAAAGCCAATAGAACCTCAAAGTAAGAAAAAAACAATGAATTAAAAAAAAAAATTACACTTGTATGAAGATAAACTCTGTCATCATTTTGAATAGTTTGACTATTCATTACAGTAAAGTGCGATACCTAGTGCAAGATGTTTTTGTCCTCATAACCAGTTAGCTCCCCTGAGTGCTGCCATGAATATAAACAAGGAACAAAAATCTACATAATGATTGTATTTTTTTCCCTGGCTAACTTCACCATTGTAAATGTATAATTTATTTTAACATTAAGCAACAGATGAATTTGTGTGCACATCTACTGTAGGAACATATTTTTAAGAGTAGGCACACAGACCTTCCTAAATTATTTTTCAATAATTTTATATGTAGAACTTCTCAAGGGAAACTAATGAAATGTTTCTTTCCCTTCTAAGCTTCATGACTGTGTCCTGCAATGTTTTTATTCAGATCACTAGTAGGTTTGTTGGTTTGGTTTTTTTTTTGCAGAAAAACATCACTCAAATTGATTTGTCTTTGCCCTTTTTCTAATTTGGAAGCAAATCATAATTTCTTTGTTGGTAACATTAATTTCAAAGAAAATATTAACTTTTGATTTTATCCAACATAGCTGCCCAAAATTTTACATTTTAATTCTTTACAAGCTGCTGGATTCCACTTTACAAAATACACATCTTTTACGGTGCTGAAGTTAGTCTTAGATGGATTTCCCTGTAGTGGCTGAGAGATTAAAAGGCAAAACATTTTCCACCGTAGTGGCTAATTCATCTTAGCTTTACCATTGGTGTCCTGTTATAAGTAACTTCCTTTCTGCTGCCTTTTAATTTCCTTCAAAAACCAAACATAGTATCCCCAGTTATACCTAATTTATTCATCTGTACTTGCCTTAAATAGATTCCAAATGGAACTAATCTAGAATAACTGCACTCTGAAAAATTAGGAATTCTTTCAGTGTGAACATTAACCAGTTTTCCCTACTTAATACACTGCATATGTAATACGAAAAATGCAGACAATTTTCACCTCTGACTGATATTTACACATGCCCCTTATTAGTATTTATAATGCAAGATGGCTTTAACAGGTCATGTTAGCAAAGAATTAAAACATTAATTTTGATAGATAAGTTCTTACTTGTAAATAATTCCTACAGAAGAAAAAAAACGTGGATAAGGGTTACAGCAACTTGTTTGTTTATATAACGGATTTGCATCTACATTATGAGCAATTTTGCAGTGAAATATGAATGGGCACTCACTGTTTCATGCTGAGGAAATGACCATCAATGGAGCTTATGCCAAGATATTCCTGGCAGCCCTTAATATTATAGTAAAGAATGAGAAATTTAATTCTAAGCACATAGACCTATAGCATAAATATGAATACATACATTTTTTTATATAGAATTATTTAGTGTGCACTTACTTGTGATTAATTCCTCAAATCTAAAACCAGATAGCTTTACATTCCCTTGCATCTCACTATGAAGTTATATTTTTTTAAAAAAAAAAAGCATATTTATTTTTAAAGAAAAAGCTAAGCCATCAGTTTTTCCCAAATGTGACTACATTCAGACATCATGTTTCATTTTATATTCATCATTAAATATATACACGAATTTCACAGGTAAAATAGAGTGTGTATTACAGGTTAGTCAGAGACCTGAAGTACAAAAACTTGTCTTCACACACATGTAAGTCTATCTTAGTAATTTGACTTTGTGAACTCAAAGTTGAACTTGCCTGTTCTGGTGATTTTACTTTGGGAGAGATTTAACTTTGGGCACCAGATTTAGCTGCACTAACAGGGCTATTTGTTAGAAAACTAACAAACATATGCATACATAATACTAACAAAATGTGTTTTGTCCTGGGTGTGAAAGAAAAGAAGAATGCTACCTGACATTTTTCGTATGTGAAAGGTACACAAATACTAAGAGGGTACAAATATATTATGTAAGCAGAAAGATAGGAAGATAACTAATTAAAATACTAATGCAATGTTTCAAATTTAAGTTAAAGGCAGTCACTGCAGAAGACAGCCCTTTTTGCACCATTTCTGAGTGTGGAAGGAATTTGCACATGATTTAAGATCATTGTTTTCAGTTCCAGATGCAAGACAGATTTAACCTGACTTCTCTAACACAAGAAAAACAAACAAACAAACATGCCTACCTCCAAAAAAGACATGTATATACAGTTCATTCCTGAAAGAATACAGACCATAAATGACTATGTTAAGTACATTGGCTAATGTATGTCTCGAATATCTTTCGATATTACAGTGTCAAAGGAGGTATAAGAACTCACATAGAAAGTAATTTTTCATTAACACTTACTCATTTCTTCAACGATTTTACCCATAATACTTTTGGCTAACATTAAGTACTATAAGAATCTTTACAACACCTTTCATGAATTAAAAGCATATCATACCTACTGTCTGTAGTATACTGCACAAAGCTGAATTCAGTCATTTGAGCTTTCACAAGAACTCCAGAGCCTTTGCACAGATACATTTTCCAAAACCCTGGATTTCTTCAACCATGACAAAGTTAATTTATCCACTAAAGAGAGAGCAGAGAACATGGTGTTCCCTCCATCTCATTGCCCTGAGCATCCTACATCCTCACTACAGGTAGCACTTTACTTTTCAATACAGAATCATGCTTTTTTGTAAAATACATTAGCCTGATGCTTTTCACTGTGTTTTCCTAGTTCATATTTTACCTGTCATTTAATTGAAATGACTTAACAACTGTGTCCCTTATACAGGATTCATATTCCATAAGAGAAAATACATTGCTGCATCCCACTCTAAATTTTTTGCTTTTTGTTGCCGTCTTAGTCAATGTCTCAATAATGCAACAAATTTCAAGAGTGTTTAGTGAATTTTTCTATTTCAAGACTGATTTGAAGTTTGCATTTTAGGACTAAGGGACCAAACAGATCTATCAGACATCTGCATGAAAAATTCCCATGACAAGGAACACCTGCCCTAAAGAAGCCGCAAGTTTTACTATTGAACTTGAAATTGGAAGTATTAAACAATGAAAGCTATTTTCATGAAGGATTCGAAAGATTAGTCTAAAGTTCTTTCTTCTTGATCATTAATATCATCTTGATCTTTTACTGTAAGTGTTCCTAAATAGCATGGGAGCTACACCTGTGAAACATAAAATCCAGCTATTATGAAGTCATTAATTTTAATCCCTCCTAGAAAGGAGTGATTACTCTGAAGTTAAATCACTGATTCAAGCTTCTGGTTTTGTAAAATTAAATCTCCAATAAATAATCTCTCTTGTGGTTTAACCTTACTTTAAATAAATTTAATTCAGACTGATTATATTCTGAAATACATGAACTTGCGAAAAAAATGATGCACAAAACAAAAATACAGGCAGGAAGAAGGCATACGCAGCCCTCTATGTCTGGCTTCCTGTTATCCACAAGCATTAGAACATATACATGGAAAAAAACAAAACCAAAAATGAAACAAAAAAAAAAACCCAAAACAAAAAAACCACCAAAACCCAAAAAAAACAAAACAAAACCAAACACAAAACAAACAAAACCCAAAAAAACCCTATTTTAGAACTAAATGTGATTCTAACTCTTCTTCTGCAATATATTTGAGGTCCCACACATAATAAATAAATAAACACAAACAAATAAATATATAAATTTTATCTTTCAAACAACTACAAGCCATTTGCTTTCTGCCCTATTTACAGCTGTGTGTCCAGAAAACCTACACTGAAAAAAGCTATCAGAGATCTACACAAATTACCCTCCAGTCATTTTGCACGTAAGTGGAATTTCTCCACACCTGGCTGAGCTTAATGTGTTCCAGAATCTATATTTACATACTTTGATTTCAATATAACATTAATGTTCCTTCTTCCCTTATAGATTTGCACAGTTTTAACTCTGATTGGAACTGACAGGTGATTAGATGGCAACATTAGGAGTAATACACAAAAATTATTTTCCCAGGGATGAAGTGTCCTTAAACAATTTTGACAATGTATTAAGCTTAGATAGGTTGTTCTTCAGTATCAGGTATGCAGTTTGCCCCTGTTTCTCCACAAAAGTGAGACAAATTCTTGTTTTAGTTAGAGAATTCACTTACTGGTTCACTGAAAGAGGAAAAGCTGAAATAGCTTAGTGGAAAGAAGAATTACAGTTACAGTACTCAAAAACAGAAAGGCAATCCGAAATGAAAGAATTATAACTGCCCAGCTGAGTTGCTTCAGGCATATACGTTGTGGGGATTCATAACTTATGCAACTTCTTCATTAAATGAACTCATAGCATTGCACTGACCAAAATGAAAACTTTAGAATTTGAAACACGTCTTTTTTTTTCAGTGCAATTACGTATTCAAAGCTTTTTAATAGTGGCTTCTTTTTTTTTTTCCAGACATTTAAACTACAATCTGTACAAACCCATGCTGTTCCACTGACACCATCACTAGAGAATATGTTCTGGTATGCCCACAAGACCAGTCAGAAGTATTTTTTCTAAACTGTGTGTGGCAGTATTATCATTAAAACTATTGTTAGTGAAACCCAAATGTGCTGGTGTAAAAAACAACATCTCTTCTATTAACTGCAGTAACTGTAATTTGCAAGATACATTTCACTTTCATATGTTACCCAGAATTCACTATGGTTCACTGAGATTATCAGACAATTATGTTTCAATTAGCATTTACAAGTGCATTTAAGGGTCCAGACAAAGATGTGAGTAGAGGTACTGAACACACACGAAGAAATACAGTTTCTGCATCACGGAACTTGCAGAACTTGTGAGAGAAAAATGGAAGAGACATAATAATGGAACAAAAAGTGAGCAAATGCTCATAGCAGGGCAGATCCCAGAATAACACCAGGTCCCCAATACTAGACTCTGCTAATTTTGTTCCTTGAAAAAAATTAACTGTAAACTGCAATTTGTAAACCAACATCCATCCTGCTAATATAGAGAAACATATATATTTAGGAAATGGAATACTAATTACACATTTATATTTTTGGTATTGATGGCTTTTTATTCCACATCTGTATACTTAACATAGATTTCTTCTTTTTATCTATCCCAATCCTTGACTTTCTGAAAGACAGATTTGGTGACAGGAACATGAGATTTCTTTGCCTCCTAATGATCTGTTCTCTGTACCTTTGAAAAAACCCACTTAACATCAGAAATGTCGAGTTTCCTCAAAAGATTGTTTGATGATAGTACAACACACAATAATCTATATAAATACACTCTAATCAAGTTCCTCTTTGAAAGACCCCTGAAGCAAATAGTCCTTTCAGTTATCTTTAAAATAAAAATCCGACTTTCTCACCCAACATCCCACTGCAAGGAGATATAATGAAAATACGACTATTTTTAGAAAACTGTAATTTTGAATAATGTTTCATAGGATAAAAAAAACAACAAACCAGACATTATTTCAGGCTTTCATGTTGTGTAAAACACTTCAGCAAAAGGACATATTTCAAAAGTAAACTATGTCAAATCACTTTCAGGGACCTAGGCCACGGGTTGTGGGTTTTGGTTTTGTTTTCTGTTTGTTTGTTTGGCTGGTTTGGTTTTTTGTTGTTGTTGTTGCTGTTTTGTGGTTTTTTGTTTTGTTTTCTCTAGAAAACAAACATCTAGAACAAATTATTCACTGTTTGGATCTTTAACGATATACATATTGCATACAGGTTCATGTCAGGCACTAAGACTATATTCCTTCTCTCTTGGTGTAACTATGTCATATACATAACAAGGATTTATTATGCTGTATTTTAGAACACTTAAAATACTCCTTTTAACTTAGAAAAAATCCTCATGGATTTATAGACACTAAATGTGACAGCACAGGTCAGGTTTATCTTCATCAGTTTCAAAAACTGATAGGTTTATTTTACTCATAAAATAAGTTTCCACACTGGCACAGAGAAAACAGCAAATTCAATAATCCTCAAAATATTTTCTCATTTCCAGATGATGCTGGCAATCCTGCCATTACATTTCCAGATATAATTCTCAGTAATATTGTTGTTAAGTCTCCCCTGTAACACAACCTTCCCAAGCACAAAAAAATATGAAATTGAAAGTTTCTTGAGTCTCTTCCACTTCACAATAGCTAACTCAGCCCATAGACCTGTTAATTCCTTTCTTCTTCCTTCATGGAGATACTCACTCAAATTGTCTATGCAGGATTTGAGACCAAAGTTACTGTATCACTTACTTTTCAGAGATTTCAAGGATAGCTGAGCAGGTCTTTCTAGAGAAGGAAACTCCACCTGGATTGTGAGAGCCCACTTCAGGCTGTAGTAACCCCCTACTATCCATGGGTCTTGGTGGCCACGTTCATGTAGTACAAGTACCCTTATGCTAGTGAAACATCCTGAAGAGACGTGTCTATCCCAGTGCCTAATAAGAGGGCAGGTTTGAACGTGAGGCAAGCTTATGCGAGCTGCAGGGACCTCAGAATCCTGGGCACTGGTCTTGGGAGTAGTCCCTAGAAAATAATTTCAGAGAGAAATGGCATAGTTAGTGATATTAATAAAATTAATTCTTCATAAACCACATTGAAAAAATGTTCAGTTCTGAAACAAACTGTTCAGAAAATCAAATAATTTTTAGTAATGTATATTTTTCCAGTGAGTGACAGTTTTGAATTTCTTGTCACATATGACCCCTATCTTCTCATTCTCAAAACCTACCTTTGAAACAGATGTAACTGTAGAAAGAAAACATATTAAGCAAATTTCTGTACAACAGATGTTGTAATACATTCTTCAAAAACACAACATAAGAATATTTACTTTTGTTTAATGTATAGTAGTTACTCAGAAAATGAAATGTCTTTATCTTCCTGGTTACAAATGCAAATTTTTATGGGTTTGGAGAATTAATTTCTATTTTTTTATATATTCTAAACTGATCAAGAGAGAAATGGGAAATTTTAGACCTACTTCCCACTACAAATATTCCCACTGCATTTCCACTATGTTATTTAGCACAGATCTTTCTATAATTGTGATGTGTCAAAGAGAATTTTGTGCTAAACAGGCCTCAAAATTTCTCATTTTTAACCTATGGAGAAGTAGACACAAAATGGCCCATGGGGGAAGGCATTTGGGAAACAAACTGTTTAAAACACTCACTTTCCCCAGCACAGTTACCTAGCTCCTCAGCTACCTTAAAGTATCAGGATAAGTATTCGTATAATGGAAATTATATATATGAATCTCCTATACGTACTTACATAGATAAACACACAGAAACAGAAATGATTTCCAGAGTGGAAGCAATCAACCAAAATATCCTTGATTTCAATGGCTCTGTCACTTCAGATCGTAAGTATTCATTGCCAGTCTTCCTGGGGCTTTAGACGAGGCTACAGTAACAGTGCACAGAAATCTTGCTGTAACTCTGTTTTGGAAAAACAAATATCTGTTATACCTTGCAGGATAAATAGTATAACTATACAAGTACTGCTGGGACCGTCCCAAATTGCAAGAAATATATGACAACTCGCCTACTTTTATACGTAATTTGTAGAGATAATAGGAAGTGGTTTAATCATTCTAAAACACAGACTTTTGGACCAACCTGCAAACTTTATCACACTTGACTCCTTCACTTCTTTTTATTCATGATCATCCCTCTCATTTCCTATCACACTGGTGAAACTTCTCCATGTAATTCAGAAGCTCAGGAGTTGGTTATTTTTGATCTCTTATTTTGGGACCTCCTAACTGTAGTCCAGGAAAGAGGCCAAGCCAATTTCACAAAAAGAGGCAATAAGCATATCTCATTCAGTAGTCCCTCACTTTAAACTAAATCATAGCTCTAAGCCTATCACTGACTTAACATATATTTCCTTGAGAAATTGATAGGGAAAATTCCAACATTACAGTTTTCTTTATAAGCCAAATCCTATATATGCAGGGCACTATGTAAACAAGAGTCAGATTCTGAAACATTTAAAGAAACAAGATTTTCTCACACCTTGTTGGGTTATTACATCAAAAATAACAATTTGGATCTGTAGCAACCAATAGCATTTTATTATTACTATCCCTATTATAAGTACCACAGCCCAAACTTCTAAAGCTATCATCTGTTTGCTGCAGAAACTAATCCAGTTTATGACTAGTGCAAACACATAGATGTTTCTGAAGCACTGCTCAGCAATTTCTTCAGGAAAAAGAAATAAAAAAATTAGCGAAATAGTCTCATGTCAATAGGATTAATTAATATTTACCAAGTAGTAGTTAAGTATTGTGTTATATCTACCAAAATAATTATTCTATTCAGCCATTCCAATGACTAAGTAGGATTATTTTATACTTTATAGACTGAATTATAGTTTGACAGAGCCTGCAAAGCTTCATTTTGAAAAATAATTATTTAACTCTTCTTGCAGTTAAGTAACATTCATTCTCCTTTACTATTCAACCAGCAATGGAAATACTGTGAGCACACTTGTTCAAATTATGCTCTATTGTCTTAAGGGGTTCAAGACAATCAGCCAGAAAATATTTGTATTGTTCTTCAAAAACATACACAAACCATGGTTAAAAAAACTAAAACCAACAAAGAAACCAAAACAAACAAACAGCAAAAAAAAAAACCCACAACAAAAGACTGTGGGGCTGCAGACATTCACACCATCACAGAGTGGTTGAGGTTGGATGGACAATCAGGGGTCATCTAGTCCAACCTCCCTGGACTAGGAGGTCACCTAGAGTACTTAAGATTGTTTCCAGACAGCTCTTGAATGTCTCCAGGGTAGGAGACTCCACAGCCTCTCTGGGCAACCTATTCTAATGCTCTGTCATTAACTTTATTAAAGATGGCTCCTTCTTAAGTTAGTTTATATTGAAAATTTCTTAGTTAAATAGGATCAATTTTATAAATAATTTGTAGTTTAAAACATATGAATTATGATAGAAACTCAATAAAACTTAAGATATTGCTGTCATTCTGTTTACTGGACTGATATTCATATGTAACTGCAGCATGAACAGTGAGGAACTACTGTATGCTTATAATATGAACAAACTATATCCCTCTCAGTTTTAATAGAGACTCTGTTTGTAAAGAAGATTATGTTGAAAGTATAGGAAAAATCTTCATCTTAAATTCTGGCCATGTTTACAATGTGGTAAGCATGGTACAAATATAAGAATAATATACTCTGTGTGTTCACTGTCTGAATAAGACAAAACATAAAAAAATATGAAAGGATAGAGAGGATTAGGTAGGGAGCATGCTTTTAATAAAGCTTTTTCAGCTCTTGGCACCTTCATGACTGCTGGTTGGGTGATGATGTATCCTGCTGGTGTGATGGGGCCTCCACATAGCAGGATCAGTGTACCTGCTGGTGTGAGTGCAATGCTTTGAAAGAGACGTTTCTGAATGGTGATGAGAGGGGTGCAGGACTCTCATTCCTCCTGTGCCTGATTTAGCTGCACTTCCAGCTCTTGAGCCACTGCTCTGCATTGCCTCATGCCTGAGCCTCATGCTGGTGATGTCACCAGAGCAGTAAGACCAGCCAGAGCCCTGGTCTGTACTCATGGTGCTTGTTCCCTGTGCAGGGGGCACCCCACTCACAGACCATGATATCCACCTCCCTGGGATTGCCTTGAGCTCCCCAAACAGGTGCTAGAGGCTCCCCATAGCACAAGAAGCAGTGGGCAGCCATGTACAGCAATAGCCACTAGATGTGATAAGCAAAAAATCTGCTCAGATCCCATGGGTCATCAGTCGTCGCCTTCTACCTTCTCCTCTTCTTGTTGTGCGTAATACATCCTCTCTGTAGGTCCTACACTTAATTCAGTTGTCAATCACATGAGACTGACTGCAATTAAACTATTTTTTCCTTCTTCCAATAACAGTGTATAAAATAACAGGAAAAAACATAAATCTAATAGCAAATTCTTCCCTTACTTTTCCTTATTGAAACACCAAAGAAGTGCAAGGGGGTAAGAAACAATTTCCACAACAGAGAAAATTTTTGAGACACAGCTTGTATGCGGTAGCTATGCCTAAGTCACCTAAGGGCTCACAACCTTGCCTCTCTTTTGAACTTAGCAAATGTTAGGCACTGGCAAATATATGATACACACTCACTAAAGACATCACTCAAAATTTGCGTCAATTAACAGAAATTTTGCAAAAAGCTGTAACAGAAACAGGGTTTCAATAAGCATCTCTATTCAGTGGTAGTGCAAAAGTTAAGCACAATGTCACACATGGTACAGCTACAGGACCTAAGAGAACTTTGATTACAGCTAATTTGACAAAGGGGTTGTGACAGAATATGGACTGCTCGAGAGCGAGTCTGGGTTTTTGCTCCTTGTGAAACTGGTTGATGTTATAAATTACCTTGCCTGGTTATTATCAAATTTTTCTTTCAGTTTACCAACCTGGCAGAAGTTATCAGGAACTAATGGAGCTGCTAGGACAAACAAATAACACACGCAGGACTGCCTCTCATCTGCCACAGGTCAGAGGAACTGAATTTCAGTGTCTCCTTGCCAGATGCCATTGAAGATTCACAGTTCTGAGAAACTCAGCTCCTCACTGTGGGATTGGGGAAGACTTTCTGTATGCTCTTATCAGAGACATGCTACTGATGGTGGAGATGATGATTACAAAGGTGATTCCTACAGTAAATTCAAGTCAGTTTAAGCACTTACCAAAAATATTGACAATTGCTGCAAGGTAACTAAAAGGTAGACCTTAAAAGAAGGAAAGCAGTCAAGAGGAAAACTGTTTTAAATGAACAAATGTTAGATAGGACCTTACCTCATTTTTTTTCTTTCCAGTATGAGTTATTTAGCTTTCTGCCACTTCAGGGTTTTTTAGGAAATTTTCACCTTAATCTGCATAACCTATAGTAGTTAGGAAATAAGAAAAGCTGGTTGCTAAATTCTTTAAAGTCAGTGGTCAGTGCCAAGTAATCTGAAGTACCAACTTTCTTCTTTCTCACTGTCTCACCACTTTCGTTCTCCCACTGGAGAGTATAGGATTTATATATCTTTTCAGGTTCTATCTTATACATCTTTTCACACCAAAAATAATCTATAGCATTTATCCTGACAAAGTGCCCAAACAAACTGTAATGAATGAAAACTGCCAACCATTTGTGGCACTTCTCTCTGTCCTTGTATCCAACAGCTGCCACCCCAGGATGCCAGGGATGCCACTTTCACATCTGTGCTTGTTCATACAGTTTCCTACCGCACCAGTGGTACTCTGCCCCTTGTCCCTGCCACAAAACGTAGTCTCCTGGCTTGCTTTTGCTGCATATATTTTGGATCAGATGTCAAATCTAACCAGTTTTTTTTCTCCTCAATTATTTGGCTACATTTTGATGGGCTTTTTTCCTTCTTTTTATGTGTTTGCAGAGGTTGCTGGAGAATGCAACAGTCAGAAGCAGCCATCTAGAAAAAAGGGGAAGACAGTAATTAAAACTTCCCAGGTGGGGAATCCAAATCATAAGAAAAGCAAAACATAAAACTACAAAGAGGAGAAAATAAAATGTTACTAAAATTCTTTCTTCTAGTTTTCTATACAAGTTCAAAGATGATTTGCAATGCAAACCTCAAATAAGGACTGTATTGCTTGGTGATTGTCCGGAGAAAATAGTTGCATTCTGAGTACAAAAAACATGAGCAGCAGGACTTCAGAGATGTTTTGATTTGAATCTGCAGCATTTCTGAAAGAAGACAAAAAAACACACCCAGAAAAATAACAGTGTCCAGAATACATTCAGATTTATTTACAACCTAAGAAACAATGCAAAAAACCTGATGTTCAGCTTTACACTGACTGGAAAATCAGAATTGATTATATTTACAACTGCTGTACAAACTCCTGGAAACATTTTCCAGTAAAAAAGTGATCAGAACAGATATATATTATTCTAATAAAATTCTCAAAGGAACAGAATATGGGAAATTTATTACATGCTTCTAGGGAGGAAAAAAACCCCAAACCTCCAAACCCCAAACCTAGAAACCCTCTGGTTAAACACATTCCTTTTAGATGAACAAATTCACTCTCTTAATATGAACTTCAACCACCACACAGGCAGAATTTTTATTAAGTCATAAACCCTGTGCATCAAACAAAGTACTCAAATGCAGGTGTACTGTAATGTGTACTCAAATGCATGTGTAATTCATAGTTTTGGCTCTAAACCTTTCTGTTTGTATGCAACTTGACCAAGACCAAGAAACTTCTATAAACAGTAGGCAAAAAGTATGCATCTAAGCATTTGTCCAATTTTGGTCTAATACCACTTATTTTGGAAAGATGCCTGTAAGATGAGAGCGTCTGCATGTAATGAAGTGCCAGACTGAGTATGAAGCCTGGGTCTTAAGGTCCTTTCCAACCCTAACTATTCTATGATTCTAAGTTACAGGGCGATGGACAATTGTAACAGCTTGCTGCACGTGATACAGCTTTGTCCCAGAGAAAACACACAAAGAAGTCAACTTAAATATTCACATCAATCCTCTGATTTCTTTTCAGATACTGGCAGGAAAAAATACAAGTTAGGGTAGATATTACCAGCAGCTGTCTTTAAGAAGTGGAATGAAAACACTTAACTCACATGTTCTCTATTTAGGGACAAATTCAAGTCCCCAGTCTTGCATCAAAGAAGTAATTTGTTTCAGGATCTTACATACATGAGACTGAATTCTTTCTAAAATATTTTTAAAAATAACATTAATAAAAATATTTTTCAATTGTATGCTATTAGTAATGTTAAAATATAAAAAGCTACATAAATATGAACACCATAAAACTTTTGGAAGATACTAAAAATAATGCTAAATTTGTTTAAATTACTACTGATGTTTAGAGGCACCTCGAATGGCCCGGTATATGAGTTTCATATAATAACAGGGCATATATGTAAAACCAAACAGCCCATATCTCAAAGATTCTTCAATTTTAATTCTGTGAGATATATCTGTTCAAGAGATACATAGAAATTTTATTGAAATGTGTTTACCTCTGTGACTGACATGCTAATGTGTGGAATCTGTCAAATTATTTTAATATAGTTTTGAGAACTTTTCTTTTTTCTTTTTCCCTCAGTAGAAAATTCATGTACTATTTGCAAACAGAATAATAAAGAAAAACTTCACCCACACCAGTCAACCGCATAGTTTTGGAAAGTTCATATTTTCATGGGTTGCAGTCTTTCAAAATGGATTGGACTAATACCAATGGAATGGGTGACAGCACCTACTAAGTTCACTGTCTTGGGTGAAATCCAGTACGTTTTGCCAGCTTGTTTCATAATGACATGCTTGCTCTTAGGACACTGATAAGAAGTTTTAACTACTGAGTGTGATATGAAACATTTTCTATATTACTGTGTATTTTATCTTACCAAAAAAAAAAAGTAATTAGAGTACTTCAGTTTCCTTATATTTCAGATATAGCTGTATATCTAAAATTACGTTCCATTTAGATGTTCGATATTGTCCAATATTATATAGGTTACTCAGATTTCAGTGAAAATTTGAACAAATTTAAACACAAGAGAAGCCAGAACCAAAAGTTCATAAAATTGATGAAAAATAAGAATAATCAGCATAGGATATTTAACAAGGAGATCAGTTTCGATTTGCCAGTTTAGGTATTTCACTTAACTATGGTTTTATTTCTAAGAAAACAGAGATAATCTGATGGTACCCAAAGTTTTTATTAAAAATGTAAAGTAGCTATGTCTTAGACCAGATTCAGTATTTACTCCTGGACTTCTATGCGAAGTCCCAAGAGAAGTACCTAAAGGATTACAGCACTTGCACAAAACTGTGAAAAAGAATTACTCCTCAGATACATCCCTCTACACCAACACAATATTGGAGGCTTAAAAAAACTGAGAATGTCAACATGTCCACTGCAATCCCAGATTGGGATCCACAGGCATCTGAAGGACTCGATCTTGTTGGTATTCCATGCCATGACTAGCCCACAGAAAGAAAATCAAGGCTAATTCTCCTACTGAGAGAAAGAATAGTAATTATCTTATCAAGACAGAAAGGTTTCATTCAGACATCTCTGGTTTAATGAAACACTGCCAAGTGCAATGCAGTTTCTGGTAGATTGACTGTAAGCCAAATCTCCTCTCTCCCAGGTGACAAAACCATCAGGATTCAAAAACCATACTGAATCTGGATGACTCCTCCTGGCTCAGTGAAAGCTATACTTTTTATGTCTCAGTTGTATCATTTTAAAAGGGGTATACAGAAAAATGTCTTCAGTCTGTTTCTTCAGCATTGCTTTGAGATGCTTTTGGGACATGTGAAGCAACTAAAAGGTGTCCCCTTCTTATAGAATCATAGAATAGTTAGTGTTGGAAAGGACCTTAAGATCATTTAGTTCCAACCCCCCTGCCATGGGCAGGGACACCTCACACTAAACCATGTCTCTGTCCCATGAACTCATGAACCAAGGCTCTGTCCAACCTTGCTTTGAACGCCACCAAGGACAGAGCATTCACAATTTCCTTGGGCAACCCATTCCAGTGCCTCACCACCCTCACTGTAAAGAACTTCTTCCTTATACCTAATCTAAACTTCCCCTGTTTAAGTTTGAATCCATTAGCCCTTGTCCTACCACTACAGTCCCTAATGAAGAGTCCCTCCGAGCACCCTTATAGGCCCCCTTCAGATACCAGAACCAGACAATTACACCTTCCCTGTGATGTGTATTAGGGATTTCAATTCCTCCCTCTCCTCCCAGTGAAATTACTCATCCATCTTCCTCTGATAAGCAGAATGGCCACCCCAACCCCTGAGCACCCAGTGTGTCCATAGAGCTAGCACTGAGCTTCTTGAGCTCTGCTGAAAAACAGGCTCCTGGCTCCTGACATGCATGCTGCAAGTTTATATTTGATTACCCTCAATGTCCTCCTGCAAAAATGCAAGGAAAGCTTAAGTATCTTGCTCAGTAGTCAGGGTACTGGATCTAGCCTGAGGTTTCTCTCTGGCCTGTTCCTGGAAGTGGAGCAGCAGACTTTCTCAAATGAGTCTGCTCATTTCTGAATACTATCTCATCACTACCACCACTTTCTTCTGCCTTTATATGTTTTGAAGAAAGTAATGAAAGGAAGCTTTCTGTGGGTCCTTCAGTCTACAAATCCCACTTAAGACCAAGTGAATTTATCAAAATAGCGTGTCACCTCTGGAAACTGCATAACTGAAAATTGCATAATTTTTCTTTACATCACGCTTTCAAAACCTGCTGCCTGTCCAGTTTCTTCACTGCCTCTCTACAAAAAATGTGCATGATTAGGACTCGGTGAATTAATGCTTCAAAGGGCATATTTAAATGAGGAGTTCAGTCAACCTGTTTGGTACAGAAAATTGGCCAAGTAAACATTTTGTCTTTCACCACTAGGAGCTCCAGTTACACCTGAAGCACATGAAATACCAAAGGTGTCTTCACAGACGAGTGTGAACATGGCTATTGCTAAAAGGCAGCTGCAAAAGCAGAGTGTTTTTAATTTTAGCTAAATTAACCACACTTTCAGACAAAAAGATCTACACAACTCATTTGAAGGTATATAGCAACATCAATGCTTCTAACATACCTTGATTTATAACAGAGAACTGAAGTATTTTATCAGCACATTAGGGAAGCACGAAATACAAGTTATGAAAACACCTTTGAATATACTAGGATGGAAATATCACGTGCACGCACAGTGCATAAAATCTAGCATACCAAGAAGACTAAAAACTGCTTTTTGAATACTTACCACTCCAGAAGAAAAATAAATAATAGTTAAATAATGAAATAAGTATGTAAAAGTGTGCACCCCTGCTATACAATTTCACTAAAACCCTCATTCTTAGATCTGATTTAGAGAAGCTTAATTAATTTGTCAGAGTAACAGGCTGGTCTGGGATTTAAAATGTAGCATTAAATTACACAGGACTTCTACAGCTTTGTTCAGATCACTTTGTCAGTTTTCTATCTCTGTATCTTTTTACTTTTCCTCTACAAAAGCTTGCCTTTTCTGCTTACGTTATAATCTCTTCATGACAGATGACATGCTTGTTCACGTTTGGGATCTGGCACAATGGGGCTGTAATCTCTACTGCATTACATATAATACAAATAATAATTTCAACCCTATCTTTTCTATTTACTTTTTCCTGTATAATCACACTTGATTGAAATTCTGCTAGCAAAAAATGTCTCAGACAAATAATATCTTAATTTTGCCACTTGCTCTTCTTCTCTCATTGTGGCCATCTCAGTGATACTTAAACAAAAACCACAACCACCCCATACATACGACTATAAGCAGATATCTTTCCATTGCAATTTGTTTTCTTTTTTTCCATTGTCAGCAGTAGTTACTCCTTTGATATATGATAATCTGAGGTAATTCATATCTCATCTCATTCTGAAGACACAACTCCACTAATTTTGGATTTCTTCCTATACCCTCCTTGAAATCAGTCAGTGCCACGGGTCATCATCCTGCCCACTTGCTAGCAGGCTCTACCCTATAGCTTTCAAGGCTGCAGTCAATGTTACCCTAAAAGAGTCCATCCAGGGACACTGGAACTCCAGTTCTTTGAAGAAAAATCTTACCTGTGGATGTAGTTCTTTTCCCTTCATCATTCAAACACTTGCCATGCTTCAAAGACTGCATTATTATGTGCAAACACAAGCAGCTTGACACCGAACATGCTATCTTAAATCAGGCATTTCCTAAGCTTGAAAATCTCTTTCTTCCCTTGAATATACTTTCAATATTTTTGCATTAAAGTCAAACCAAGCTATATCAAAATTTAAAATTTCCAAGTGTAGAAATATTCCTGACACCCTGGAAAATAAACACACTTTTATTTGGACAATAAACACATACACTTACTATCTTAAAAATTCTGAAAGGAATAATATTATAAAAATCACATTCTCTACAACATTGAATCATTTTAAGAAACAACAGCTAACATTAAGTTTCTATAAACTTGTAGTAGAGGGAAATTATCTCATGGAAAATAAATAAAAATGTATTTTAAAATTTGACTATCACAGGAGAATATGTATGTCTTTCAAAGGGTGCCTGTGTTTTAGACTGATTTTTAGACTGCAATATTATTTGTTGAGGAAGTGTTATACTCTGTTTTGTTCTTGAAAAATCAGAGAGAAGAAATATATGATAGAAAAGGTTGAAAACCTGATGCTTTTATTTAGAAGTATGAAATATACAATGATGTTATGAGAAAGAGATGTATCATTGGCATGACCATGAGACTATGATCCTGTTTAACAAATCTGCATTGTCAATTGTTACAAAAAGTACTTCTAAAAATATGTTTTCCTTGATGTTGGAATTGAAAAAGCAAATGCACAATTTGAACCTTTGTGAACTCTTGTGTTTGATTAACTTAGATACATAGATGCAGATAAATATAAGCATAACAAACATGTCTCACAAATTAGTAGAGGAATTGATGTGAAAATGAATTGAATTTTCTCTGCTGGTGAAAAATGGTTAAAGTCAAGGTCAGCACATTTCAAATTCCCAGACTTTTTTCACAAAGCAAAACAGAACACACTAAAGGAGATCTTCAACAACGCACTGCTGATCTAAACTGATAAATAAATAGAGGTACTCCCAGAAAGAGCTTCCTTGAGAGAAAAGGACTGCAAAGATTTCACTGTGATTTGGGAACCTATTTGGTTGATTGAAACCCAACCAAGAATAAATGACTTGCCTTCAAGGGAAGACAGAACTGTTATATACAGAGTGCTGTATATAAACTCACATCTTTTTAATTCATTGTCACTCTGAGTTTTAAAAAAACTTAATTATTCTAATTAATTTTTAAACCTTTTGGCCTTTTTTGAGGAGCTTGCTATAGGAGAGATCTAAGCAATCTTACCTCAAGTGTCTCTACCTGTCTGGGCAGCCCATCCCATTTATACTGGCAGCTATTGATGTCAGACAGAAGCAAGCAGCTGAAGGTTCAAATACCGAAAATGTCTGGTTGCAATACCTACTATTGGGAAAACCAACAAACTTCGCATTTCACATTTATAATTTGCTATATGAGAAACTTTATTGCATTTCTGTAAACCCAAGGGCACAATTTTATATGCATATGGGATGAGTATCCAGAAATGGACACAAGTAGAATTTTTTACATGTATATATATAGTTTTTATGTGTATGTGTGTATATATGTGTCAGAGCACTTCCCCATCCTGCATACACAAAGACCATGAAACAAGGCAGAATATTCCAATCCATTTTAGAAGAGTTCTACTTCCCCCTCACTTTTATCAGTTATAACAACACTGCTCATGACCAGAAAGTATTGCAAATGGCAATGAAATAATGGTGTTAAAAATTGCCTCTATTAGTGTAGCCTGTCAGAAATGAGGTAGAAAGAAAAGATCTGATATTACCGTATGTGTTCTGCTGGCTCCCTTTGGGAGGACTACAAGCAGTTCTTACAGCCTGTACTTGTACAAACTGCCCAGGCAGAGCAAATCTCCTTAATAGCCAGAATATGAAGAAACAAGCAATGTACTGTAAAGGTTGGGAAGATCGACTTCGTCTTTGATAGCCCTTCACTGTTGATGCTATAGCATGAGATTTAAATTGAGTGTACATGCTGGCTGCACAGAGTAGGCTGTGGGAATGTACAGATAGATATAATCCTGTCCTGATATTCTCCCATCCCCTATGCACTTACTTCTACCCACAATAAAAGACTTTCCTTTCACAGACATTGCTCTTGTCACAGCAGAAGTCTTTTGTTCTTCCTATAAGGAGTGTTATCATATCCAGTGTGACCAGGAAACTGAGTTTCTCAAAATTTACCCAGGACAACCACAGTTCATCATATTCCACACAGAGAAAGGTAACACTACCACTAAGGACAAGACTTAAAAATAGGGAGGCAGGGTGCGTGGAAACAAAGCCAAGTATTTTTCCCTAGCTGTAGATTCTTGATTCTTCAGGGGCCTTAGATAAGGGAGTAGGGTCACAACTGATGTCACTGCACCCATCTCCACAGGCATTTCACCTACAGGTTAGAAATCTATTTTTTCATCCTTTTAGGGAGCCTGTTTACCAAAGTATTGGTTATTTATTTGTCTAAGCCCATTTTATGTAGCTTTGTCCATTTTTCTCAAAAGCAAGGATGTCTCCATTCATACCTCAAAACCTATAAATAAAGGGGAAAAAAGCATGATTATCTGCAGCAAGGCAGAAAGCATATATGAGTTTCATTTTTTGGTTTGGAATTATTAAATAACAATTAGCTTCTCTGCTTTATATGCTAATTATCCATTTGCAAAGCATATACTGGAAAATATCAAACCAAATAAAGAAAAAAACTGGTTCCTGCGGACACACACCCCAAAGTCACTATGAAAAAAAAGCTATCTTGAGGTTGAAAGGAAAAACCTGGTCAACTGGGATTATACCTTTGCAAAAATAGAACACATACTGGCAAAAACTTTTTTAAAAGTTAAAACCAGTGACAGCCACTCTTAAATACAGCGTGTGTGTGTGTGTGTATGTGTGTGTATATATAAAAAAGTATCTCCTTGAAATGAACTGTCATCTTGAAACAAACTAAAGGAGTAATACAATACATCATCAGTAGAGCTGAACAAAATTTAGCAAAACTTCAGTTTTTCTCAGATGAGTATATAACAATACATGGTTACATTAAAAATACCATACAAAAATAAAAATATGGAAAAAATAATCCAAAAAAAGTGCAAATACATTTTATAGTTACAAAAATGCTTCTTGTAGCAGAGGAAAACAGCATATCCCTTATTACAGCACAAATATATGAAAGGTTAAAACAGGCGGAAATAGAATCTTGAGAAATATACAGATAATTCAAATTAATAGCTCAGACTACAGTATCATTGAAAAAAGAAGCTGTATTAGATATTCTCCTCAGGCTGAAACTTCCCACTCCATTGTAACTCCAATTGTCACCAATTTTGTACAGTCCTGACTTCCCTTTCGAATAGACAAGTATTTATGTGTGTGCTAATCTTCAATCACATCAGAATAATCTAAGATCCAGTTTTTATTGTTCTCTCTCAGTTCCTATTATTCAGACTTCTGAAATATTTTACTGACTGGTGACATCATCTTCTATAAAGTAACTAAACTGCAAATAACAGAATATGTATATGTGTTGCTAAATAGGTCAAAGCATTTTCTCTGCTGCTTCTCCAATTCTAATGTCTCATAGGAAAGTAGTGTGCAGCCCGTAAGACTCCATTCCTATGAAAAAAAGTGTCTGTTTATTAAGTGTTTCCTCCACAATCAGAGATTATAAATGTGAAAAGCTTGTAATATTATCTTTCTCACCCATTACTATCTCATCAGGATTATCACTTTCTCCAGATGTTTAGACACTGAATCTTAAGGACTGAAATAAGCTTATGATGCCTTTTCAACCATTTTATAGCTACAAGACCTCTTTTCATAATACTTTTGGATAATGGTAATATTTTGTTAATGTATGTCCTGCCAACAGACTTTGAATGGTTACCTGAACCCAGAAAAGCCACCCCTTTTACATGACAGAAAAAAATGTAAGCATTTCAGAGTTCAGATTCTTTTAGATTTATGGGATAATAAACCTTTCTTCTAGGAGTGGAAAACATCGCTTAATATTTTATTGTGGTTTATTCTCCTGGAAGATTCTAACATGATTACAAATGGAAATTGAGCATTAGTATTATTTCATTGTGTGCAGAATACTCTACTCTTTCTGTCTTTGACATGTAATGTGTTTTTGCCGCTACTTACTGATTAACTAACTGAAATTGTTGTACCCACACAATTGTTTTCTCCTTTAAATACTTCATAACAATTTTTCCCTTTGACTAAACAGTACTTTAACTGCTTTATCTAAGGAACACTTTTAATGTGAATAAAATTCAGTTAGAAAATGAAAACCACTGACCTTTCCCTTCTTTTATACATATTTTCTTTTATTCTGGACATATCTTTACATGATTTTGCTCAACAGTTGCTTAGACGCTATCATGCAGCTGTGAGTTTACTACTTAATGGCACATTAAAAACCTTCTCTGGTTGTTGCTCCTACACTCAGTATAATATTTCCTAGTGCCATATGATTACTACATTGTATTCCTGGAGCCTTATTAAAAAATTTAATGATATGACATATAGATAAAATATTTTGGCAGAAATTCATACATTTATCCTGCAGAGAAAGAGGCATGGGTTCCTACAAATGAAAAATATTTCCAGAAGACCAGCCATCTGTACCTGTGAAGAACAGATTGAAGGCCACAGAGGGGAAAAATAATAATACATGAGTTGTTCTTAATAATTAATTAAAAGTCACATACTTTTTTTGTATGCAGAAGTAACATATAGTCCAATATCTTCCAAAATATATTAACTTACAATTCTGGTCAATAATATTTAGTTTTGCCACTTACCAGCAGATTTCAAAGCCTTCCAGTTACTGAGGTCAGACAAATAAATACCAGGAGATGGATAAAGTCATCATTCTCTACCAGTCCTTCCGTCCTCTCAGAGGAATCTGAGAATTTACTGGTGTGAACCACAGAAACTGCATCTTTAATTTTCCTGACAGGGGAACTATAATCACAGGAACAATGAAAACTGATGGGTCCATCAGCCCTCAATGTCATGCAGCAGCCCAGCATCTGGAGGTCTGTTGCAGAGGTGAAATCAAACACCACTGCAAACCCCAAATGACTTGTTCAATGAATGCAGGACATACATCCTGGCTGGAGAATTGATTTTCACAAAGTATTTTTCCATCCCTCTTTTCTGCATCGTGATCTACAAAGGGAAAATGTACCTCCTCTACAATGTATGTCCAAAGTACAGGTTCAGAAATCAGAAGTCATTATTCTCCAGATACCTAGACATAAAAATCAAGATTAGGAAATAATATGAGTATATAGCACATAAAAATGTTTCACACTCACCACCAGCCCACTTTTCACTCTGAGAGCAGTAAAAGGGACATTTGCCTATACCTCTTATTTACCAGTAACAGTAACTTTTCTATCTTACCTTTTGTTAACACCTCCCTGAAAGTATTAGCATAAATAAGAAAACTCAGAGAAATTCTTTTAAACATTGATTGAAGATATCAGTACTTGTACATTGGTCTGAATAAACCAATGTAGTGCTTTGGCTGCACCACTGTAAATGGAACAAAAAGACAAACTTTTTGCTTTTGTACATTCTCTGAGACAGCTACAGAGTCTGTTGAAAGCTTCAAATTTACAAAACAATCCGTCAATTTTACAGTGCAGTTTAATTTTTCTAGTTGCTGCATTCTGTTTTATATAACAAAGATCCTTTGGTTATCCATTTAAAGTGTTAGATGTAGGAAAGAAATTCAGAATGCTAAGAAAATCTAGGAAAGAATTTATTCTCCAACTTCTGAACAAGGGTTCAAGCCCATTTCAATGTTTATTTAAAATAGCTCTAGCAATATGACAGTCCAGCTTTTTGTCTTCCCTTTTGCAAACAGATACTCATTAAAGCATTTTTCCTGCTGTTATGCAATGATGTTATAGCCTGCAATGATATGTTTTATCTACCTAATTTCTCTCAATAACCAGGTTCTAGAAAGTACTATAAACCCTGATGAACTACAACTTGCTTCTAGTTATCACTGAAAAATATTTTCTACCTCATAAACTGATCTCTGATTAGATTGCAGTTTTGACTGTTATATTGAAATAAAAGGTCAATGGTGTAGACTCCATAAATAGCAAATAGTATGAGATCATATTTTTTTTAGAAAAAACTGCCTTGTTTGCAATAAAACTGATTACCCATCCATGATTTCCAAATTTCAGTCTTATAAAAGTAATTTTCACCCACTGATATTGCAGTTTGTCTTTGGCTTTTAAAGAAGGCTTTGCTCAGGCAGCTGTTTTAAATCCTGGTTTGCAGCAGGTCAAATATCCGTGGCGTAGATGGCCTCCAATATAGAAAAGCTGAATAAACAGTTCTGAGCTGGGGAGCCTTGAGGTAGGCCACATACCTAATGTACCACCATGGTCTTCTGGGATTTCATTTGAGATTTAAAATATTTCTGTGCACATTATTTAATGGCAGAAATGTAAGTGCCTAGTGCCAGAATAATTCTGCACAGTGTGAAAAATAGGCCTATAATTGTCAGTCATTCATCGATGTCAGAACAAAATCTAACAACTACTGTTCAAGAAGGGAAGGTTTACTCTTTTCAACTAAAGAAAGTCCTTGCAGTTCTGGTTCAGCTGGGCTAGTTTATTCTTCAGTAATTCTGAAATCATAAAAAAAAAAGTAAATTAAAGATGAAATTACCAGTCCTTCATGCTGCATGGAGTACATCGTGTGGCAAACATGAAACATTGTGGCAAACATTGATTTCTTGTCATCTTTTTGCTGACTGGGGCCAGTGTGTACCAGTGTCCCTGGAGAGATACTTCGTGCAGTGTGGAAGACCCGGTGACCAGAATGGATCACCAATGTAGCTGCAAAATGCTGTCTTCAGGGAAGTTCTGCACATTCACTGTCCAGGGAAGCACACCTGGCCAATGCTCCTACCTGCCAGGAGCCTTATTCCAGTTTTAAGCTGAACAGATTACAGGAACACAAGCCCCTACAGTAAGTACAGACACAAACAGTGCTACTCCTTCATGAAATGCTAGGGGGTTTGTCTGCATCTTCCTTTCCACACAGAAACTATCACAAGCTGACAATGTTATGTTTACACTACAATCTTTGGAAGGCCAAGTCTGAACTAATTATGAGAGGCTGAATGACTAGGTCATATTTTGTAGTAAGTCACAGAATTAGTTAATTGTTGTGTGCATTTTTTTATACAGAGGTTCAAATGGTCCACTGTGCTTATGTACATGTTAAGAGAATATTATAATTAGAAATTAAACATGTTAAGAGAATATTATAATTAGAAATTAAACTAAATTGGTCTAACTTGAACTGCATTTTTGCTTGCATCTTCCTGAGAGTTGTAGGACGGAGGGTAATAAATTAGAAACTGTTCCAATCAGCAGTAGTTCATGAACATCCAACTCTTTTTATCACTAATGAAATGTCAATCATTAGTGCTGCTTCTGCAGGGGAAGCTGAAGTAAGAATACATAATGGCAGGAGGGAGTCAATGTTTTTTTTAGCTAGGTTCATGCCATTACTGCAGTAAGAACTAAACATTAAAACATAGCTACATCTTATTTACAAAACAGTTGCTCCCTGCTGAAATTTTAAGATGTAAGCTTAATTTTGCAGAAAAAGTCATTCTCTATTCACATTTCATACTGCAGGAAAAATAGAAAAGCACAATATTTTGCAATGGATAGCACAGCATTCACTGTAGGAAGAATTCTGTAATTACTCTATTAGTTGCACGACAATGAACCAGGAGAAATTGTCAGAAACTAAGAAGAAATTAATTGCAAAAAATTATACTCAGAAGTCCAATTGCTTAATTTAAATGTCTTTAAATTGGAAATTTTCATCACTGTTACTATTACTATTGTTATTATTATGAAAACATATTCACCCAGATCTTCAGATTCAGGTGATTTTCCTACTGCTTGCCATATTTTGTGTGATAAAAAAAGTTATCAATATTCTGACTGCTCAGAAAATAACATTTTTTCCTCCATTACACCCCTCATTTCTGAGAATCACATACTTAAGAATTATCAACACGTAGTCATCACACAATCTATAATCTTCACAAACTAGACTTACATCAACAAAATGAAAATAACATCATCACCACACTGACAAAAGTGGACAATTCATACCCACTCCACCCCTTATCCCTCCACCACATTTACAACAGAAATTCCCCAGAATCATTCTGCTCCTTGCCTTCTAGCAATATTCAGTGTTTTC
The DNA here is from genome assembly GCF_000696875.1 of Nestor notabilis. NCBI lineage: Eukaryota > Metazoa > Chordata > Aves > Psittaciformes > Psittacidae > Nestor > Nestor notabilis. The sequence goes on along the minus strand of NW_009931422.1, from coordinate 24,692 downwards.
CCTGTTACATCTCCCAGTTACCATCCTTATCTCAAATTCCTCATGCCCCACAATGAGTGCCAGAAAAGGAACGTAGTGGCTTGACCTTGGCTGGACGCCAGGTGCCCACCATGACCGTCTATCACTCCCTGATCTTAACTGGATGCAGAAAGAAAGATACAACTGAAAGCTCTCGCTGCTCTTTTTGCCCATTTTTACAAATCAATTACTCTTTTTTTCTGATTAACCATTGTTTCTGTTCAGCATAGCTTCCAAATTTCCCAAGTCCTTTCTGATCCAGAAATTTAATTGGAGAAAAATATCTACTGAACACTAATTAGTTTGGAGGGTCATCTGAAAGAAACCTCAGTGCGATAAATCACTTTCGCTCTCAAGTGATTATCTTAATGTCTAGTCTCATTTAAGACCCCATAATGAGACACACACAATAAACCTATTTAGATATTTAGTCATATGTCTTCAACATACCAACTGACGTAGTGCAATGGCAGCAAAGGGTGCATTCCTCAGAATGCCAGATAGGCAACAAAGGACATTACATTAGGAAATTGTTTATAAACAAGTTAAATGCAAGAGATGGCTTCTAGAATAACAAAGAGAAGTTTGTGTATGTGCAGAACAACTTCAATGTTAATGAAGAGACTAGCATGATAGTCCCCAACACAGGGGAAGAACAGTGAGTTCTAGGTGTAAGGATATACTGGCATATTCTCTCCTCCTCATCCCACAGGAGGACTTGCCTAACGTAAATCTGGAAGAACAGACACAGCATGAGAAATGTCTAAAAACTATATGATCGTTTAGAGGGAAAAAGAGAAAGAGACTTCCCTGATGTAATCTATAAGGTGACAGGATTTATTCCATTTCTTCACCCATACAAGTCAAGTTTGCAACTGTGTTGACTGCCTCAGATATGATTTATGAATTCACATTTTATCTTAACCTGGCTTCAATGAAGTGTGATTTAAGACAGCCTCATTCTGAAAGAACTTGTAGCCTTCATCAATTGCTATTTTTCACTGTTCCTTTTATTCTTAATTGATATTGTTGATAGTTAACAAGAACATAGTGCCTAAAACCAAAAGAAAATCTGCAATGAACTTGCTCTATAAAATCCCCAACATTTAATTAGGAGTAATATATACAGCATTATACTGCATGAATCAAAAGGGCAAAATATGACTGAGTAGCACAGAAGGAAGAATATTTTTATCAACTTCTTTTTAAATGCTAGGGAAGGAAATAAATTTACAAAACTTTTCTTCTGACAAACTGTATCTCTTCCTTCTCTTACTGCAAACAGAAAAGTATTTGCCTTTAGGATGGTCCAGTATTTTCCCACTGTGGTGGAACATACTTTTTCTGAAGCAATTTCTGCTGCATGTACACTTTTGTAATTTTTTACACATTTTCAGAATTTACACACTTTCACTGGAAAAGAAAGTCAGCAGCTTGCTACTAATTCATTTGTAGCTAAAACCCAGAAAATTTCACACTAGCATTTTTGTTGTTTGTCCCAGTTTATGAAAGCATGATTTTGGTTATCAAAACAGAAAAATGTGAGTTTCCAGAACTCAATTTGCAATGAATTGTTCTTAAAAACAATCCTTGAAATTTAAAAAGAAACTAAAAAAGAGGCATTAAGGAAAAGTATATAATGTGATGAAATTCTCTTATGTACAGTATTTGACCAATTTAAACTAGTATATTTCTTGACTACTTTTTTTTCCACATCTAAAAATGTTATGTGGCTTTAGAGATCAGTTGTTGAAGTACTTGTCGTAATCTTAAGATGTTCCTAATCATAATTTTAGAACACATTACTTGGTGCTGATTACTTCGCTTATTTTATAAGTATTTCTGTGAAATTTGTTAGCTATTCAACATGAGAAAGCTGTGGCTTTTCTCAAACTGTGATTTTATGTTTTTCTTTCAAATGTACATACGCAACTTGTGAACAAATGCCTGGACTGAGAGCCCAGTTGCAAGACAAAACTGTAAAGACCTAACTAGGGCTAAAATTTGTGGTCTGAGGACAGAATATCATTCACCTCATAGAACTTCCTATGAATACCTTTGTGGTGAGAAGAGAAATGTAATGGAGTCAAAATAATTAGACTGGTAATTTGGCATACCTGGAAGTGGATTTCATCTTTGTCTTGAAATACAGAGAAGCACAGAAACGTAGGCTGATGAAGTACAAAAGTGTAGTTGTACAGCAGACAATTCTATTTCTTTGTTCAAAATTAATTTTCTTGTCTTGAACACTCAAAAGTTTTCAAGGAGAGATAAAGAACATGTATTATATCCCTGTAATTATTTTTAAACAAAAATATCTTTGTGATAGTGCAACTAGAAACTTTAATTCCTCACATGAAAACAAACCCACAGATTTACTTTCAATTTAATTTCTAAACATGCAAGGTCTCAGTTCTGTCAGAGTTGAGTTTCTAAGGCACCAAGAAGGCAATACAGAAAGGCACAAATGTAACTGCAGAAGATTAGTAACAACGAATTAACTTACATAGTGTGATTTCCATTCACTAGATACAGCACATGTTGTTAACTTGGAGGCTAATCATGCACATTTTAGTCCTATATTACACTTCTGAATCCCTGATTTTTTGCAAGAGCCTGTGAAAGAATAGTGTCAGCAACTAGTTCTGGGGAGTACTGTGTTGGAAGGAGGAAAAGAGGAAACTCATTTTAGGGTAACACTTTGTTTACTTCAAGCAGAGATTCTACTTGTAGTAGCAAAACCTTTTTCTTCAGCAATTCTATGCCTCATGCCAAAACCTCTGCCATCTGGACCCTCTTTGGACTCATGCTCTGAAGAGTTATTCTACTGATACAGTTCACTTGGATGGCAATAAAGGCCATCTTGGAGTGTTCAAGCAATCAAAACCTGAGGAACTGGCTCTCAGATCTTATACCAAGCTACGTTTTCCTCATATAAAATCCTGTTGTTGCAGAACTCTCAAAAGACATGTAGCAGAAAAAAAATCTCCTGTTCCAGTTCTTACAAGTAAATTAGATATGGTCATGAAAGGCTGCAGGAGTGCTGACTAACAGCAAAATTCAGTGCTTTGTCAGACTGTTCTTATTTTCATATAGGCCTGTGCCTGAAGTCAATTAGAATCTGGTTAGACTTTAATGACAGTTAAATTACAAAATCCATTCTTTTTTATCATTGGTCTTTTAAAAGCTAAGAGGAATTCTCCCAGCGGCTTTCATTCCACTCAGTAAACTGGTCTGGGAGAAGGGAGGGAAGTTGAGAGAATGGATCATTCTTCACCATGATTTATTTACATGGTATGATCATATATATTTGCAATAGATTTATTCTGGGCTAAATTCATGGAGGTTAATTTCACAACTTTTCCTAATGGCTTTGTTTGGGGTAACAAGTCCAGTTAGGTGAATTTGCCCATGTCCATCTATTTGGCTGTTTTCAGTTGTTTTGCTTTTTTCCTTATGTGTTCTGAGCCGTTGTCCTAATCTGTTAAGTAGAAAACTTTTAATTTCCAACTCCTCAGGTTTCTATTAGTCCTGGGAGGCTTTTCAAGTCTCATTAAACCAAATTCTGGTTCAGTCTGGTGGTGCAATAAATTTGCTTCCTTCTTCTGCTCTTCCTTGTCTCATCCTTCTAATAAACACTCTAAAAACATCCTTTATGCAATTTTGTAGACCTAAATAGTTCTTACAGAAATATGCCTCTATGTAAAATAGGGATAATGATATTCATCTCCTTTGTAAACCACCTGAGATTTTTAGATGGAAGGTACTAAATAAGTATTATCACAATAAGCACATCTTTCATACAAACCAACAATCATAACGCAAATCAGCTTCATTGTCGAGAGAACTAAACAACAAATCAAGACACAGATGGCAATTACTTGAAAAGTGGTAAGGAGAAGGTATTCTTAAAGAAAAATATGCTGAAATTTAGCTAGGAAAAAAAACCCCAAAATATGTTCTTGGTCTACTGCTTTCAAAACACAGGGCATTTTTCTGATAAAAGGAAGAAATGTTAATACGCACTACAATTATTTGTTCACTACAGTGTCTGTGCAATAAGGAAAATGATCCATCAATTGAACTCTTAATGTTTATTTTTCAGTTAGTCACTACTCTACTGTCAGTCATCATTCTAGTCTACTTTCTTTAAACATCTAAAGAAATATTTATAATCGCTGCTTCAAAATTGTAACTTGAAAATTTATGATTTTTAAGTCATTCTAAGTTGTGCAACATAATGTGGCATCCTCTGAAAAAGGTCATAAGTAATGAATCTTCTTTTTTATACTATCAAGCTCATTACTCATCTTCAAAACAAAAATAAGAAACTTACGTTGGCTTTGAAATAAATTCTCTGTGAATAGAGATCGATCAAGATTTTTAGTCAATAATAATGTTACTGTATTATTCTCCTGCAAATTTTATTAACTGTTATTATTTGAAAGATTTTCAAACATGTTTTCCCAGGTGTTTTCTATTACATTAAAATAAAATTGCCTGAAATGTAGTGTCCCAATACTATTTAATGATTTATTAATGCCCTAGAAGGAAAGGTGAAGTTCATTTTTGGGAAGTCTACAGATAACATCAGTCCAGATGGGAGGGCAGGGCTTAATGACAGGCTGGAGGGGTTCAACAGAAAGCAGCTATACAAAATTAGACCTTGTCTTGGTGAACAAAAAGTTGAACGCAAGTCAGTGGTATGCTTTTATAAGGAAGACAACCAGATACATACTGGGATGTATTAGCAAGAATACAGGCAGCAAGTTGACAATTGTGATTTTTTTTTTTTTTTTTTCTGTACTCAGAACCTGTGAGACTGCATCCGGAATACTGTCTCCACCTTTGGGCTCCCCAATGGCAGCAGACTGCAGCAAGTCCAGGGAAGCACATGGCATATGAGAAAATGCTCAGAGAACAGTATTAATTTATTTATGTTCCACCCATTTGCATGCCCCTGGCCTTCTCTCCAAATCCTTAAACAGTCCAAAGGTGGGAGGAGGAGGAAGTATAAATTTAAAGCTACATTTTTTTTCAGTAAAAATGACTGCTCTTGATTAAACATTATACAAAATTTTTCACTCTGAAAACACAGGTTCTTCAAACAGTCAAAATCTAAACTTCCAGTCAAGAACAGTCTTGATGCAAGTTGAGAATACAAGGTACTTTATTTCCCTTGAATTTTAAGTGTTGCATGTATTGTACTGGTAATATACCTACTGTATTAAGTTTTACAGGTAATTTTCTGTAATTAAAAGGTTCCCCCACATGACAATCACTTTATTAAACAATTAACATGCACTTCCATTACTGTAAGTGGAATTTAAAAAAAAAAATAAAAAAATCATCCCCTTGGAGACATCTCTATTGTCATTCACAGAGTACTTACTTTCCGAGGGTTACATGTTTACATTTTAACTATTGCAGATACTTTGTAAAACACACAGGAAGAAGCTTTGGCATGCATTAGGTGAACGTACAGTTAATATGAGAAAATATAGGCCTATGGCTGATAGGTTTTCAGAAAAAAACCCTGCTTTCAGTAGAGCTAGTTTATGGAGTAGACCATGATGAAATGTAGAAAAAACAATTGCAAACAGACTAATGACACTGAGTTGCATTAGTGCCACATATCAATTAGCGTTTATCAAGCCATGTCACAATTTAAGACAAATTATTTCAGATTTCTCCAAAATTATAGAAAAAAACCCAGAAGAAAAATATTTATAGGTGAGTAGAAGGTAGAGAAACATACTCTAGCATTTTAAAAAAAGAAAATTATAGACTATTTCTTACAAAAATATGATGAGAGTTTAAAGTAGGAATAGAAATATTTTCAAATTATTTACTTTAGAAGAAATAGGTTTTATTTAACAAATGCAGGAAATTAGATTTCATCCTGGAAAACGTTGATTTCAGTTGTAATCATAGTTGTAATCAGCTGATTTCAGTTAAAAATTCAAATTTATATAATTAGGTAATGACTACATAATACTGCACTGACAGCACATGCTGCTAGTACAGGACAAGATAAATTACAATTAAGTGAAGAATTAAGTACAAAGCATCCTCCATTAGATTTTAGGAAGAACTTACTACATGTTGTGAACCACCTGGAGCCATTAGGACAGTATGAGTAACTTCCCTATACTTCATCCTTCCCCAGAATTCTAAATCTTTATAATGTGATTTATGAACCTTTTTTTTTAAGGACTTCAGTATTATTACATTTATCAAAAATATTACAGCTTTTTGTCATAAAGATACACCCTCTTAGAAAGTTGATAAATATGAAACCTTCAGGCCTTACAGTAACAGTGCTTAGTTCTGTATTTCTTACTTGCAAGGAATCCACTTTCATGTAAATGTATTCAAACTTATTGATACTAATTTTGCTCAAGCCTAGGATTTAATCAGTCACCTTAAATAACTTACAGGAATTAAAAGTAAACTCTATGAAATATCTGCCTTCTTTCCATTTTTCAATTAAAAAATTTCAATTGAGGTTTTACAATCAAAAGAGAATCCAGTCCGAATTTGAGAAGTTGTGATAAACATTAATATGAATTTTATGGTTTGGGGTTTTGTAAGGCAAATGTTCGAACAATATATAAAATTACCGTTTATTTATTCTTAATATCTTTTGGGTCTTTATCAGCTGCATAGAATAATGTATCAAGGGACAAACTGGAATAAGGTGGTAAATATCTGGTAAACTAATTCAAAACCAGGATTCTCTTTTTCTATATGAATCTAGTGTAATAAAGAAACAAAGGAAGCTTCCAACTTTGACTGACTGGATGAAGAGCAGATTTCAAACATATATTAAAAATCTGAAGTGAGAGAACTCAACATTAGAAGTTGTCTTTAGATCGGTTCTGTTGCAGCTAAATCACATCCCTGGTTGCCTCAAAAATAAATTGTGTACAGACTGCTGTACATAAACAAGTACTCTAGATACTGTCTCAAGAATTGAAGTCTGTCACATGCATTCCACTAACACCTTCATTCAAAAAGATTGTAAAGGCAGCTTTATAAAATCTTTTTAAAACATATCTTTAAATGCTTAAGTCCTAATTCCTGACCCAAGAAAAAGAAAGGTTATTTTTTCATGGTTCTCATGAGATAAATATACATTTTAAGAAGATACCCTGCTGAAGATAGGGTGGCTTGCATGCAAGTACCAAGCTTACAGTGAGTATTTTTAGTAGTTTCTTCTTTGTATTTTTATGTCAAAGACACCTAGAATTTGGTTTTCGTTTTGTTTCCCCTCTAGAATCTATTTTAAGTAAAATAGCTGCTTTTTTTTTTTTTTTTTAATAATCTTTTTAACCAAGGTTGCCTCAAGGTATGAAATCTGTTATAGCATAAAATGAATCATTTTTTCATTCTGTTCTCAATACTGATTGTCATTTACTCTGTCTCTACTTTGCATATCTGTTTTATAACATTAACATTAATAAAGTATCTTTTAACAATCGCTAGTTGGATCACCACAATATCCTTCAACTGCCTATGATTTATTTTATTAGAAATGCCATTTTATTCTTTACTGTACTGGACAATTTAATAATTAATGGTGATTATCAGTTAGTTGTCTGTACAATTCCCTAATGGCATAAAAAATTCCCATGTGCTTTGATAATATAAGGCATTATTTTATTTGACAAAAAAATTAAGATTTATTGATGGGTATTTTGAATGTCGTCACCTTCAAGAAAGAGAAGTAAGTTGAAATCGCTTTCTGTTCTTTGGCTAATGCCTTTGGAACTGCACTTGAACTCCTAAATTAATGAGCTCAGTTACTGGCAATAATGAGTATTAGCATGAACATAGTCCCAGTTGTGTTTCAGGGAAAAACAGATGTTCAGGTAAAGACACGCCTCCTACCTCACTTCTCCATCTCCAGCCAACTGGTGATATCCTGCAGAAGGTCCCCATGATAGCTGTTCATTTGCCCCAGCTGCATGAATTTCCTGCAAGTATCTTCAACCCCAGGGCCTTATCTCGATCCTCTTACACTGTGATTCCACCCATGCCCACCTGAGGAATTGCTCATCTCTTCATCTTTGTACTTACTACTGGCATTATTCTTACAGCTACAATCAGGAAGGCTAGTCCAGCTTCTGGATGGATTTCTGCTGGTGGTAGTAAATGTATCTGACATATTGAAAAGCAAGGAGCTTATGTTTTACACTGAAGCAAGTTATGTCCAATTAGTTGTTTGGCATTACTTCTGACCATCTGTCCAGTCATAATTTCTTGTATGAAGGTACTTGCCAGTTAGAGAGACAGTTATATTTATATTGGTAAAGTCAGAAGAAACTACTGCTGAACACTGTGATGGAGTTGAGAACTTCAACTTAGGTCAGTACTGATCCATAGTGAATAGAGCAGAATTAAAAAAGAATTTTTCTATAGTGGAAGCGTTTGTTTTCTTTTTTCCCTGATTTTTTTTTCCTACTTTCTTGTCTACAAACCTATTCAGGAAAACAAAAATTATGTGTTCTATGCTTTTTTTCACTATAGTATTGTGTAGTAGCAGACTTTTCAACTAGCCTTACGTACCAGTTAAAGTCAATTTGGGACAGGCAGCAGTAATATGTGAGTTTTTCCAGTCATTGTAGAATCAGCTTTGATCTGTAATTTCTTTGTCTGCAACCAGCACCGATATTTGAGTTGGGTAAGTTTTAGAGTGGCATTACAATTACAGTATTGGTCTCTATGTAGTATTTGTTCTTGATGATTATTTTTTATTTTTTGCCTCTGAAATTCTAAGCAATATATAATAGTATGACTCATTAGAAACATACACCTGTATCTGTAATAATGAATTGATTTTTAATTTCTAAGGAAGCATTTTGATAATCTAATTTGCATATCACGCACACATATCTGGAAATGCTGGAATTTCTTCTTTAGAAAGACACAGTTGAATGACATCTTCCACAGACTGCATCTTGCGATAATATTCCCCAAGTGATTTATTACCTTACTACCTGCCCTTCTAAAAAGTCAAAGATTTCTTGTAGGCCCCCTTTAGGAAGGCTGCTATAAGGTCTCACCCGAGCGTTCTCCAGCCTGAACAAGCCCAACTATTAGAACCTATATTTAAAGTATAATGTGTTTGGGCATCTGTACACAGAGGTCTGCCTATTCACCTTTGTTAATACCTTTATTAAAAAAAAAAAAAGTAATCAGATTCAGACATTTCTAGAATTTTAAAAAGGAAAGGGGCCCTTGGAATGTTTTCATGTCACATTTCATAGATTTTTCTCTCTTTTTTTTCCCCCCACTCTTGTATTCTTCATGTAATTGTAAAGATATGTTTGACTTTTCCCATTAAAAGAAATGCCAAGCCAAGAAAGCCACAGGTGATGGTACACCAAAGGAACAACTTTCTGCTGAGCTCCAGTTCTCCAAGAACTTCAAAAGACACACTTTAAAAATTCCACTGGCAAGAACAATTTTGTATGAGAACTATCAGCCATTTTTGTTCTATGTTAATTTATTCTTGAATGCTCCTAGTCACATCTTTTATTGTATTTTTTATGACTCAATATTCTTGTAGTGAGTTGACCCCTTTCTCTAAGGCTTTGTTGAATAATCCTGTTTGTGGGTGTTTTTTATTGACTAGATTAAAATTACTAAACAAAACACCTGTATGCAGTTATGTACCTGTTTCAGAGAAAATAAATGATCCCACGCAAAACATGTTTCGAATGAAATTATTCGAAAGAAGAATAAATCCAGAATTGCTATTCAAACTATCTGGACTTACTTAGATTCAATCAGACTAAACCTGTTGTATCCAGGGGTCATATAAATGCTTCTGAATGCCTAAATATTCAGACATTGTTTTGCTCGAATAACTTATTAGCCTGACATGTTATAAAACTGAAATTGTACCTAAATTTTATAGAGCAAACATTGAAGAAAGCCTTAATTTCAGTGTTTGCTAGATCTCATTTGTGATGGAGATGCAAAATTGGATAACGAACAATCTCCAGAAAGATGCTTCTGAAATGTTAGACACTATAATATAAACTAACCCTTTGTCAGGCCAATCACAAATTCCCATCCTTTTATAGCCGTTCTCTCAAAAAAAAAAAAAATTCTGCTTTTTTAGCTGGAACACGTACTGGCTATTCCCACCAAGAACACAGACTTTTGAAAGTTACTTGAAATACAGAATATTCATTGATAAATTGTGAAACGTAGACTGTGACTATGGTTGTAATTCTGCTAATTTCTATTTTGTAGAAACAACATGCTACCAAAAGAGCGCACACAGGTGAATAAAGCATTTCTAAAACTTCCACTTCCTATTAACTGGCAGATTTCTGTAAAATCAAGCTGAAAAAAATTATTTTCCTGTAGAGATTCTGGATTCAGTCCCTATGAGAGAGTATCTCAGTGTAATATTTAATTCAGAGTTAAATACCCCTGTATTTGAAATATAATCTTTAAATACAACATTTCTTGGGAAAAGGTGGTTTCAGTGTTCCTCCATTTCTCCCCCCACTTATTAGGATACAATCTTTTGCTACTGAAACACGTAAGACTTGCTGCAGTAAAAACATATGGCAATGAAGAATCTCTTCATTTGACAAATTTAAGGCCATAGTTTAATACTTCCTTGTTCATCTAGTGTTTCTAAATATGATCCGTTGGTAATTAGGAAAAAAAAAAAAGCCTGAAACCTATGCAATTATTAAAAAGTAGGTGTAGGATTTGATTCTCACTTTAGAACTTCGTAACTGGGTGTACATAATTATCTAAACTTTAGTGGCAGGTGTTTAATGTAACATAAAAGAAATTACCAAGTTAACTTCAAAAAGTCTAGTAATAGGTTCGCAAATCACTTCTCAGTGAAGACAAATAATTATGTATTTTAACAAACATACTATTGGATTGACACAGTTGTAATGACATCTCTGTAGGTGGCTCATATCATGCACTGGTTTATATGCTACTAGGAGCACAATGACAGCATTTGCACAATAGGCCTACACAAGGATGAGATAGCATAATTGCAGCATCACTGAAGCATGAATACAGACTAATTAACAAAATTGGAACTGCTACACTCATGCTCACATTTCATCTACCTTATTTCACTTACTTTTACATGCTGTTGTGGTCACAGAATTGCAGTGTTTGTTGTCTGAGTATTGCAGATAATATTGTCCATTTGCTGCCTCCATCTTCCTGTTCACTTTGAACGTACCAGTAGCACAAGCAGGACTTCATTTTATGGAGTGCTCTCCTCTAGTATTTTACTTCAGATTTTAGCAAGGAAGTTCTATTCTCCCTTGCATATGCAGGATATTTGTAAGTATACATAAATATGTATATACACACACATCTGTATATGCACACACATCCAAATATATACATATCTCTATATATCCCTTTTTTATGCTTTGCCATTGGCCTGGTGATACGATATAGACTATGTTTGTATGTGTATGTACATATGCATGTATATACATATACAAAAAACCTCATGAATCACAAACTGTTTCTGTATGTTTATACACACACAAATTTACACCAATAAGGAAATACACAAGGATAAATACACCCCTCCGCCCCCAAAAAAAAGAAGAAATAAAACCTGTGGAAAATTTAATAAACAAGTTAAAAGTTATGTCAAGGATTTGAAAAAAACACAAACAACAAATATTCTGTTAAGAAGAAATGGTGATGCACACAACAGGTGACACACACAATTTCTGTTCATGCTGCGGTACAAGAAAAATGTTTGCTGCTGATACTGCTTCTGCAGATGAAAATTCTGAGTAAAAAAACCCAAAAAACAAAAAACAGAGACTGACATTGCTATTCTGCAGTAGTTTAGTGCCACATCAATCTCTAGATATGTCATTTATTGTCAACCTGGGGAAGAAGATCAAATATTCAGAAGTACATTCCTAGAGTTCTACTCTGATTGTAAAGGGGTGCAGGATGTATAAGGGCTAAGGAATACACATTCTACTAAGCAACAGCTACCTGATTTTTTTAATAAACAGTAAGTTGGCACCAAAATCATTACCAGATTTCTCATCTGCCTTGGGGAACCTGAATCTGCATAAGCAGCGGTTAGCGAAATTGTAGTAATCTGCTGTATGCATTTCAGGTTTCAACAAATACACCAGCATTCATTGTCCTGAAGGAATTCATCAGCTCTAGGCATCAGTCTGGACTTCAGCTACCCTGGTCTGTTGCAGTTTCTGTCTGAAACCTTGAGTTAAAGAAACCACTCACTAATCTGTTCAATATTTTGGCAATAAATTGGGTCAACAGAAAGTTGATTCTTAGGGTATAAATGTTAAAAAGATATAGGAGATAAGAATTTGGGATAAAACAAAGAAAACCCAAACATAGCAGAAGAACCAGAAATATTTTAAAAGAACTGTATTAATGGCAACAAGGCAACCATTACAGCTTGTTGGACATGCCAAAAAACACTGATCTGGGGAGATGAAAATGCTTTCCCAAAGGCGGGAAGCAGGTGATGTTTCCCACTGAAGGTACAGGACAAAAGTATTCTCTCTAAATGATCTTTTTTTTAAACTGCTGAATTTACACAGCTTAATTTACATCAACTGAAGAAAACATGAAAAAATCACACCTGAAAAAATCTTATATGGAAGATTTGTTTCATAAAGCTATATAATTTCCATTGTATTGTCTCAAGCAGTAGGAAAAAAACAGCAGAACCTACCATCTGCATTAGTGATGCTGATGAATCCTACCAGAGAAACACTGTGAACAACTGCAAAATGCACCTAAGAATATCACTGAATATTCAATTAATTAAAAAGATAATTATGCATGTTTTAACTCTGCTAATATTACTTGTTAATGATCATCATACTGTCTGGGAAAAAAGGCTAGCTACACCACATAGAATGCTTCTAGCATTGAACAGCATGAGTTGTCATGAAGAAACTTTTTTCAAGAGCAACAGTGGGTTAGCACACAGGCACCACACACAGTGAGCCTTGGTAGGGTTTTCTGCTTTATTGTTCGTCACACATTAGTTTTCGCACTCTTGACTTGTAGCATCTGTGCTTTTGTGCTGTATATCCCCACTGTTGGATTCATTTTCATAATCCTAGAACCAGATCACATCACAAGATACAGACCAGGGGAGGGCAAGATTAAATTATTTTGACTGACTTCAGTTGCTTTGCACGGGATTAATTCTGCAGGTCCTAGAAGAATTGTGTAGATTCTCTCATTCCATATTTCAATCACCATCTAGTCTCCTGTCCAGGATTCAGCTTTCAGTAACTCTGAGAAATTTAGATCATGCCAATTATTCTATTTTCACCTTTTTTGAATTTTGTATTTCAAAATCTATTTTTTTACATCTCATTTTACGTAAATCCATTTTATATAAAACAAATACATATATTACATAATATATTCTGTATTATCTTCTTACTGTAACTATGAAAAAACATCTGCTTTAGAAATCAGTTGTTGCTGGAAATACTTGCTTCCTTTCTGCCATCAGCATGAACCATTAGTTGTTTACAGACATTGTATGAAGCTTCCTTTAACCTTTTTTAATGCTTTAGCATATTTTGAAACTATTTTTGCTATGATGAACCCTTCTCTATTCTTCCATTCTAACAGTGTTTCAGTGGATGTTTTATCCATGATAACCTATGTTCAGAAATCACTCAGAGCCAAGGATACATCTCAATTAATGATAATTAATTAAAGCAGCATAATTAAACTTTTGTAAATAATAAATTACTGACTAGAAAAAGAAGTGAAAGTCTTTTTCCTCAGTTTTACATAAACTACATAATTAATTTCCTGGCAAAAG
>NW_009931422.1:0-10794 GCF_000696875.1 Nestor notabilis | reverse complement strand
GGAATGACTTTGTACTTGTAGGTAGGACAGTCCATGCCGATGCTTTTGAAAAGGTTAGTTATAAGTGTTTCAACATAGCCTTAGGAAGTAAATTTTTTCCATTTTATTAATTATTGCATATACATGTCTTAATGAAGGTAAAATGATTTTTATTTAATTTCTTGTATCTCAATCATTTAATGTTGCTACTATGCATGAGAAACACTGAAATTGTACCTCAAAAATAAAAGACACAAGTCTTATTATTCTGGACATATAAGGAAAAATAATTAATGATGAAAAATATACGAATATAAGTCACCAAAAAGTGAACCAGATTTTTAAAAATCACTAGTTCCACAATTCTTACTTTCATTGTTCTTTTTAGGGCACCATAATAACTGCATGTTTCTTAAAGCCCAGTTAAATATTATTCTCTTCCCCTCCTTCCCCACTATTTGTTACAAAACTCACTCAGGCTTGGTAACTGGAAAAAGAATAGGCTTGGGTAGTGTGATGGGTTGACCCCAGCCAGCTGCTAAGCACCACACAGCTGTTAAGCACAACTCACTTCCCTCACTTCCCCTCTCCAGTGGGACAGGAGATAGAGAATAGGGAAGGCAAAAATGAGAGAACTGTTTGGTTGAGAGAATGACTGTTTAATGAGTGAGAAAAGAACAGTGGGGGAAAAGCCAGCAATGCAAAGGCAACCTCTCAACATCTCCCACAAGCAGATTGATGCCCAGTCAGTATCTGAACAACAGCTAACTCCCAGACCACCACCATCCCCTCCCCCCCCAATCAGTTTGTATTGCTGAGCATGATGCTGTATGGCATGGAATACCACTTTTGAAACTGCATGTCAGTTGTCCAGGTTATTTCCCCTCACAATCTCTTGCCCCTCCCACGGCACAGTAGTAGAGAAGGCCTTGATGCTGTGCAAGCACTGTCCAGCCATAACAAGAACACTGGTGTGTAACCAATATTGGTTTAGTCACAAATCCAAAACATAACACTGTACAGTCTGTTGCGAATAAAGTTAACTCCATCATAGCCATACGTATATGTACTAGTGTTGCAGAGAACACTCATTTCAATTATAGCCCTCTCTATGAGAATAACTGCTGTTAGAAATACAGGATCATTTTTTACTAATGACTGGTTGTTTAAAAAAACACACAAAAATTAGAGTACAGCATATGCTTTTAGATAAACTAGGGAATACACTCTGAATTTCTGAAATCATCACAAACACATTTTTCAAGACTCCTCCTAAGACTTTGTTTCCTTCATCACTATTAAGTTCTCTAGTCTTAATTGGTATTTGGAAGTTAGAAAGTCTAAGTCAGAAATCTTCAGTGATCTGTTCTTTCAAGTATAGCAGCCCTGAAAAAGTGAAGCAGAAAGTATAAAGTCCTACTGAACAATGAGAATTGTACTGCATATGTAAAGCTGGCAAATAGCATCATAATTCTGTGCTAAAGAACATTACCAATGTTTGCTGAAAAAAAAAAAAAAAACCAAAAAAAACAGCCAAATTTCCTCAGTATTCAATAAATGGAAAAGAGCATTCAGCTTTTGCTGCCATCTTGCTGAGAATAGTAAGTACTCGCTCCAAAGCAATTAAACGGAAAACACAAATCAACCATAATCAGTACCTACATAGCATCATTCCCTCACCTGAAGATGTCATTTCTTAACCAGTAGAACTATCAAAATGAAAATGAAGACCAGCAATGCTACAGGTCACAATGCGCAAGACTAAGCAGTAATACTCTCACTGTGACAGAACTATCGCAGCATAGTGAAGTGCAGAAAGACTGTGGCAGACTTACAAACCATGGGTGAAAATACCCAAGGAAAATATACAGATGTCAGAGCGACACCTAAACAATTGAGAGGAATGACTGAGAGAAGCAGTTTACCTTCTAGCTAACTGTGGCAAAAAAAAACCCACCCACCCAACCACCCAACCAAATCCAACAAGGAAAAACATGAATGCTATTGCCTTTATAGGGAACCATGAAAGAGTTACGGATAAATGAATTTATGGTTTATGAATGAAATTCCTATCATATTGAAGATATGCACCACTGTCAACTCACTTCATTTGCACAGTAAATGTTTGTACTAGATTACAGTCATCACCCAAAACTTGCACGAGGGCATACCTGTAAGTAATAATGCAAGGGGGCATTAGAATCTGACATGTCACTAGAACAGCCTGCAAGGTGAGTAGGATCTTGCTTACTATCTAGAACAAGAAGTTAACTGAGATAGAAATCCATGGTAAGGGATTTAATCTCCCCCAAAAATCAGAGTTCTTTTAGAAAGGAAATTGAGTAATAGCAAAATAAAGTCTCCAGGCAAATTTTAATCTCTACTGAACTGTATTACATGAAGGTCAATCAGTACAGAAGGGAGGAAATAGAAGTATGGTCTGTAGGGGCACAGAGATACACTACAAAAACCTTGAAAAAGGCTATCTGAAATTATGGTAAGTTATTTAGGTCACAGCAGAAGAGAAAAGCTTGGCTTGGGAGTATCAGCTAAAACTCACAGTAAGAATCACAATGGATGAGGCCCTGTAATTTCATGAGTACACTGTTTAAATAAGCACTGCAATGCCTATTTTTGTCAAAGGAATTAATTGATAAAAGTCAAATTATGTATCCAAGGAAATAAATTACATGGCTCCTAGTTTTTAACAAGGTAGCATCAGAATTATGAAATGGGTGTACAGCAAGAGAATAAAACACTACTGTTATCTTTCCAGTGTTATCTCTGTGAATTATCTCCATTTCTCAAATAATCTTCCAATGCTCGTCTTCTAAGAGACTGTCACGAATCACTACAAGTTTACTCTGATTCTCTTGGCTACAGTACATACCAACAACTGTTCTACATCAAATCCCAAAGGATTTGATGCTTACTTAGGAATACCACAATCAGAAATGAATCCGCTAACAGAATTCATGTTTACTATCTTGTCATTTTCCCTTGAAAGTTAAAAAGTAAACCTTACAGTGGCAGTCTCCCCCCTCTCCTCCCAAGACACGGAAAGAAGCCATGAACCTATGCTCTCTGCCTCTCTTCCCATTATACATTCATTTGATTTTTAGGGCTGCACTTTCAAGCACTGAAGCTTTTTATTCCCAGTTTCTTTGATAAACTACCCCTCAGCATGGAGATACCCATCCCCAGTCCTATAGGATATGTCAAATACTGTTTCTCCATAGATAATCACAAATAAATCAACATGAACATTGCCAACAGTGTAGCTGCTGTAATTAACTGTATTTATGGAAAAAATCTTCAGGAATTAGCTCTATAAAAGCTTTACAGAACAAGCAGTACCACAGCAATCAGCTGACATGAGGAACCTCAGTTCTATATATACCTAACAACTACCAAAGCAAAATTTTCCATTCTTGACACAAATGCTAATGCTATATGCATTTTCCCTAACTTTACTTAGGTATTAACACAAAATGACAACTACCAGAAAATGTGTAAAAACACCTATGTTTTCTTGCCTCCTTCTGACAAACAATCACAATGAACATATATACTCTGCTGAATACACTGTGACAAAATACATACTTTGTTATGTCTCTTAGTTATGAGTGGGAATCAAATCTCAAGTAGGTTCCCATCCATCACAACCAGTCTTTTGATTCCTGATCACGATGAAGACAATGTCCCATGATTGGTACCATGGACAGCAATTCCAGATTGTTAATAAAAAGAGTGTAACAACCATTATGCCACTGTGGGCTGCTAGTGTTGTATTCCCACTACTGCTGCTCAGGGTGTATACTTTCAGTATTATTAGCACAATGATTATCACAATGACTATACGCACTAGAAAGGTTACAACATTTAATAACAACAGTGCTGGCATAAGACATATTTATTACATCTTAATCTGTTAGATGTACAACCATCCGTAGCATTTTCCCGACAAACTGTTTGTCCACAGATGGAAAATGTTGAATTACCTATGAAAGCAAGGTTCATTAACATTACAGATGTAGTTATCTTGTCTCTGTGAGGTCTGGTGCTGCTTTTTCCATCTCCAGAGCACAAGCAAGTTGTCAATCCTTTACAGACAGCTTCCTGGGGTAACGGCATTGCCCAAAGGGACCATAAGACATATGCGGATGGCTAGGATCTGTAGTTTCTGTAAAACACGAAACTAAAACAAAATAATATCAGTCTCTCAAATAGCACTTAATTGCAGGGACATATTCCCATTTTTCTGATCCAGATTTAATCACTAATACTGCATTCTCTTTTCCAGTGGCAATAATTTCAGCCAGCTCAACTTTCAATTGGTTAGTGGCTCCAAATCACAGTTCTCTCAAGCCGTGGTTATCTGTGGGGCTTTCCCCTTACTCACTGTGTCTTCAACACAGGCAAAATCAACATGTGGGCAACATGGTCTTCTGGCTGGACTAATATATCTTGATCTCCAGTATTCAGTAAAATCCCTTTAATCTCCCCCTGATAATCTGAATCAGTGAGGCAAAACCTCAACTATCTCTAATGCTTAGAGGCAATTATGCAAATGTGTCCCCATGGCTGCTAAAGAGATTACACATGAGAACTACTTAAAATGCATTATAAAGTAATCTGTCACTACACAATAATCCATACTTTGTTGCATAGACATTCAACAGTAAAATGACCTAACCACAGTCTTAAAATGATGCAAATGGCAGAAATAATCATAGAATCACAGAATATCTCAAATTGGAAGGGACCCATAAGGATCATTGAGTCCTGACTGAAGATGCACACAAAAATTGATCTTTACAGTTTTAGAATGAGCCTCCTGAACTAACTCACATTGTGTTTGGAACTGGACTTCTCTGGAGGTGGCTGACTGGTAAGCACTGGTAAGTTGCTGTCACCAATTTCAAATAATAAATAATGTTATCATGTACATTTTCTTAGGCTCCCTTCTATAGCCCGCTTAAAATGAGAACACATACACAGGCAATTAGGTATTTCAGAACTTTCTTTTCTTTTGCAATCTTCATAAGGTCTGTTTATTAAGTAGTAATCAGCAAGTGAGCCAGTACGCACTTAGTCAAAAGAAACCACTGGAAAAAAAGAGGTGTGAACAGTAGTTGGACAAAGCTCAAGAGCTTTGAGATAAACAGACTCAGCTGAGGAAAACAGAGACAATGAGCTCTAGAGAAGATGTAAGAATATGAAGTTTTATGATTCTGTAATGAAAGCTACATCAAGAAAACCTGCATTCCAATTCCATGACTTGTTTTCATGACAAAGCTTACAATGAGAACAGCAAATGGTAAAGATGAATCAATTTTCATGGTTAGGAAGAAACCAACTTTATTTATTTCTCTAGCTTTCATGTTGGTTTCTTGGAAGGCATACAGTTATTCAGGAATCTCAATTTAACTCCATGGCCCAGTTTGTGTGAAGTAGAGTACAATTATTTGCAGGATCCAAGGACAAAATAATACGCAAAATTATATTTAAAAAAAGTATACATACAGAAATTAGTTTCCTAATTAGTGAGGAGTACCCACGAGGTTCTTGAAGAGGGTTTTCTGGGGGGAGGTAAGCCTTTTTTCCAGATCGCAGTTTCTCTTCCTAATTCTAGTAAGAGTGTAAAAACTGATACTGGAATATGAGTACTATGGCTCCTGCTTATTATTTCAAAATCATGTGGTTATTTTAAAATATGCTTCATATTAATGAATTTGCAGATCAGTAATAAAATAAAAGTTACAGAATTAGGCTGGGGGTTTTTTTCTTTGCCTATGTGGGGATGATGTATAGCATTATTTCTTTTGACTTTGTTCTTCAGTGTGTCTCTTTGAATAAATGCTGAAGACCATAATAAATTCACATCATATTTGGAGAACCGCTGTCTGAGACTGAAGGTCATTTGGATATGAGACTACCAACAGTTTCCAAAAAGCACCCCCTATCTCTGTTGTCTGGATGCCAATTAAACTGAAATATATCAATTAGGTTATGTAGAATATGGATCCATGCTAATCTGGTACAGAAACAAATGTCTACTTTCAGATATATGGCTTTATGAAAGGAGTCAGTCCACACTGCAGAAATATTTTTTACACTCAGTTTACAGTATGCTTTTCTTTGGCATGACACTAAATTAACCTTTTAATCTTATCAGTGAACACTAAAACTGTTGCATCCATTAATTATAAATAAAACCATCTGTCCTTCACTATCAAGGAAATAATGCAGGATCACCTTGAATTCACGAACTGACTACCTTCTTACAACTCAGTCATAAGTTTGGCTTATTCATTAGACATACAGAAATGTACTTGAATCCTAACATGGTATCTGACACTACGCTACACTGTGGAAGCCCTTACCTTGCCCTAGTTTTAAGAAATAATCCTTTAGATTGAAATGACAAGGAAATACAACTCTAATCTAAAAAGAAAAGTGATTTAAATGAATAAATAATTACAAAATTAGACTTCACTGCAACATGCAAAAAAATCCCAAACAAACACAGACATGGTTAGGCAGAGAGTATGTCCATCAACCACATCACTCACCCTTTAAAGAGAAAATGAAGAAAAGACTTTTAGAGTCATCACACTTCCAGTACTCACATACTCATCATTCTCAACACATGGCTTTTCTTACTAGGCATGCATTAACTTCCTTTATTGAAAATTGCTAATTACATGGCATGCCAGAGGTGAAATGAAGTAGATTTCCTGATTTTAGATAAGTGTATAAACCCATAGCAAGACATGGGGGGAGAAAAGGGAGGGGACAGGGGGTGGGGTGTGATGTAAAATATGGCAGATGATTTTTATTTGTTTTAGACAGTCACGATCTTGGCAGTCTCAATACTATACGCACAGTCGTGGTATGAGGTTCTTGAAGGTGGGGGATGCAACTTGGAAAGATCTATGAATTATGAGTCTTTCTTTCCTTATATTAAATATCAGATAGGAATCTGTACGATTTACAATGCTGCTGAAAGTCAACTTTCTACACAGCTCTTGGCTTTGTTGCCTTTGTAATGAAACATGGTCTGTTTACATGTATGATACACTAAAATGAAAGTCCTACAAAGCACCGTAATGAGAGGTTTTGACTCATTTTAATTCTGTATCAAAAAGCTGGAATAGTAAATAAATAAGCAAATAAAGCATAGTCAGCTCTTTTCAATTTACATATGTCATTTTAAGCATGTATCTAACCTGAATCTTTCTATGACTGAATAGGCTTCTGATAGACAAACCTTGAGACAGTAGATCAGTAAGTTAATGCAAAATTTTTACAAACAAGCAGAAGAAAATAATATGAGAAATGCCTAAACACAATAATAATAATAATTTAAAAAATCTGCTTATTAAACCCTCCCATGACTTTTAGAACTTTTCATTCAGCCATTGCAAGCAAACTCCCAGAAAGGGAGTTTGAAAGACTTGGATATGTATGACTCAGAATAAGCAGCCACAGGTGCTAAACCAGAATCTTTGGTTTAAAAAAATAGCGAAGAACTCCATAAATGTCTATTATTTTCTGATTTCCCCTCATTCTGTTATTATCTAATATATTTTAGAGTATATTTCTCATAAAACCAAATTAAAACACCTATTTATACACATACGTACATCCACAATATTTTTCTATGGAAACTCAAAATTAAATATGAGCTCTTCCAGACCATTCACCTCTACCAGATGACTCTTTAAAGAATACTACTTTAATGATGTTTCCCATTACAGGCAACTCCAAAGACCAACTAACCTTTCCATAGCAGTTTTTTTTTTCTCTTGGGTTACTATTTTCTTTGCCTCTTTATTTTCCCTTTGCTCAAAGGGGTTTTTGTTTCTGCAGAACATATTTCCTGTTTTGACTGGGCGTTTTTTTGTTTGTTTTCTTCTGGGTTTTGTATTTGGGTTGTTTTTATTTTTGTCTTTTCAGTTTCCTCATATTTGGAAAAAGAAAGCATGGAAAAACAGTAAAAAAAAAAACCAACAAAACCAAAAACCAAAAAACTAACAACCCAGGAGGAGTAGTAACATTAGTAACTTGTCACTTAATGTATTCAACACATACTTTGTTATCACACTGAATAATTATTCTAAATCACATAAATAAAGTTGACAACTATCCAAAGGATCGATTCTGCTCTGGAGACCTGAAACGTGTGTTTTCATACATTGCATGGATGCTTATTTCAAGACTGTACCAGTCTCCACGCTGGTAGCTCAGTTTAAGCAAGGAGTTACTGAACACAGGTCTGAACACAGGACTGTGTCCTGTGAGGTCCGTTGCAGAAAATGCTTAACTGAATTTGAGCAGTAGACTGAAGGTTTTATTCTAGTAGGACTGAAAGTCAGGAAAGACATCAAATATTAAAAAAAAAACACACAAACAAAGCGTTTCTCCCTTTTTTTAAGGAATGAACATATGAACTGAAACTGATTAGACTGCCTTATTTTAAGGTAAGAATCTAAGTAAATGACTTCTAAATCAACGAGACAATTTTTCTTTTCTTCTGGTTATTTGTGCCTTTTGTTTATTTCACACCAAAACTGGAGGCGGCTCCAGACTCTCTCAAAACTTTAGCCATTTTATTTCAGGTATAAGACCTTTCTCATGCCATCACCATCAGTATTTCAGTGGAAGTCTATTTTCAGGCTTTAAAAACTCTGGTGAATCTGAAAGTAGAAGCACCAGAGAGAAAATAAGTTCACCTGGCTTAAAACCCTTACTCCTGATTACTCTCCAATCCTTGCTCCGGAAGTAGAGTCATAACAGTACTGATCAGTAGACTTGAAGACATGAATAAACTTAAATGTCTTCATCACCCTAGAATAATTTAAAATCAAAAAAAAGATAATTAAAATATGAATATAAATTTTAAAAATGTATTTGGGTCTCATAGGGCTGGGAACTAGGAGTCAGAATGGTTGGTAGACAAAACTGTATCTCTTTGAGAATTTATTATTTTTTTCTTTAAAACTTCTAAGTATCTGTCCTGGGTTCAGCTACAGCAGTCATTTTTTCTCCTTCTTAGTAGCTGGTGCAGTGCTGTGGTTTTGACTTTCAGTCAAAACTTTCATCGGTGATAACACCGATGTTTTTAGTTGTTGCTCAGTAATGTTTACTCTGACCAAGGACTTTTCTCAGTCTCATGATCTGCCAGGGAGGAGGGGAAACCAGGAGGAAGCAGAGACAGGACACCTGACCTAAACTGGCCAAAAGGGTATTCCATACCACAGCATGTCATGCCCAGTATAGAAACTGGGGGGAGTTACCCGGAAGGCCCAGATCGCTGCTCGGGTCGGGCTGGGTATCGGTTGGCGGGTGGCGAGCAATTGTATTCTCTCCCCTTGTTACTTCCCTTATCATTATTATTGGTGGTAGCAGTAGTGGTTTTGTATTATACAGTCATCTAAGCCTAAATAGCACACAGGTATTCCTGTTTGTGTTCTTTTCTAGCGTTCCCTTAAAAAACAAAGAAAACCCAAAACCTAAAACAATAAACCCAAACATTTAAAACTTGTTAATTTAGAAACATCTCTTTTAGAAAAGACATTCCTGGCAGGAATATGTAAAAGGCATATGAAGATACCTTTGAACCTAGATTAATTTTATTAATTACCCAAACTCAAGGAGACCTCTCTCATGAAACAGTTCCTAGACAGATATTTAATGTATACCTATACTATTTGTGAAGGCTATCTATGAGTTATTGGGGATAGCTGGCTATGAAAGAGCTTAAACGCACCACGAAAGGACACTTCAAGAGCAGGATCAGACCAAATATACTGTATTACTTGCCATTACTATTCTAATACACCAATTCTCCTAGTCAGTTGCCAAGTTTGCCTTGACTCTAGGGATTCAATAGTGTCATCCATTTTGTGAAAACTTTCATTACATGAAACTCTCACTTTAGCAGAAACCTGGAGTCTCAGTCTTAGCTTCTTTAGTTCCTTTCAATTCTTCACTATATCATATGTTGCCACTATTTCTACAAATTATGTCAAGGGTTATAAAGAACAGGATCTTTCCTTCTTCCTTTCTTTCACTGAGATTTTTCAACAACAACAAAAAAAAATAATCCATTTTCATTCAGTTAGTGGAAAAATTTCAGAAAATGTATAATAAATGCCTTAATAAAAATGCAATAGTAAAATAATTCAACTGCTTAAATATATGTATAATACTAACTAGTCATTAATTTATGCAAAACAAAATTCTGGGTAAGAAGTACTTGCTTTTTGTTTATAAAATACTACTTTCATTCACATAACAATTTTTTGTTTCATCTCCAGTTGAGCAAAAAAAGATATGCACCTAGGTTTTTTTCTCCATATGATGTGCAAATTTATATAAAAGATTAAATTAATAGGTCTGGATGCTTAGAAATATTGAACAGTCTTTTGGTACCATACAATAGGTACTTCATAGTTAATTTCCATACAGCATTTTGCTTGATGGCAATCACAAGCTGACAATTGACTCACTGAATGGCTTTACCTTCTGATATCAATTTGCTTCAGTTGCAATTGTAAAGAGCATATATCTTGAAGATGTGCCTCATGAAAGGTCTCAGCTTAATTTATGCAAAACTACTGTTTCCTATTATCATGGTGAGGTCAGCAATGAATATATGCATGAACTCCTGAAATGCATTTTAAAAGTATTGCATAAGCAGGAAGCCTCTGTTACATGAATCTTGTTACTGAAGCTTGAATTGGGCAAAAAACACCAAAGAGTTTCTGCAGCACCCTCAAAAAGGAGAAGATTTTGGCATATATATAT
>NW_009931421.1:0-42377 GCF_000696875.1 Nestor notabilis | reverse complement strand
AAATTGATGTCTCTCCAATTTAGAGACAATGTAGAGACACTGCCATGTAGGTGTGCACCCCTCTCCTTAGTAGGGTGATATGTGACTGGCATGTACCTGACAAGTTTACAAGAAACATTTTCATGTGGGCAACATGCATATGTGCCTTTATATGTGATTAAAATGTATTTTCTGTGTCTTGCTTTTTAATCATATGATGGGCAGAGCTCAAGTAATAGGATAGTGGGTGGAAGGAAAGTGGGGATCCTTTGGCAGCTTTTGGTGAACAGATTTCTAGAGTAATTTGTCTAGAGCAATTAATCTAGCTCATGCAGAGCTCTCTGCCTCGTCTCTTCACTTCCAGAGCAACGGTTCAACTGGATAAATAGTTCTGATGGGCTGGGTACAGTCCAGAGGCTATAGGCTGGATACTTCTTTTATGGCATGTGTACACTGGGGTGTTTTTAATGTGTTCTTACTCCCCAGAGTTGATTAATGCTGAAACAGCAGCAGATACACTCTTGTGTCTAAGGCTTAGACTGTAAGTGAAAGTGGAAATTTTAACCTTTGAACCAAAACTTCTTTTTGACTATATAGATATATTCTGTAATGGAGAGGTGCATAAAATGTACGAGATCTAGAGTAGTATCACTGTTTTTTTTTCTTTGCTTCTTCCTTGGACTAGTAGAACAATAGCTTCCCCTGTCCCAGCAAATAGAGAAGTGGAGCTAAGCCGTCTTCCCTCATATGTGGAAGGAGTTACCTGAAAAGCAGGTAGATCTTAATGCTGGTACTGGGTCCACAAGGTAATGGTCTGCTTACTGAACTCCTTATATGGATGCATAGCCTACCTTCTCTGTGTGACTTGAATAGTCCTACCATTGGAACAGCATTTCAGTTTTTAAATATAATAATCACTTTTTGCTGCTTCACTGCTTCGTCATTGCCTGGGGTGTTATGGTTCAGGTTGTTTTAGGGCAGTGACACTTAAAACTGAGATCCTAATGAAGGACTTCAGTCTCAAGAAATGCTTAGAGTTCATGCAGTTGTAAGGACAGAACCATACAAAGGGAGACTGCTGTACCACATGAATAATTTCTTTGATATGTGAACAATTTTCTGTTATTCTTGTTCTATTAGTTAACATTTTTGCTATCAATTATTTACTGTCATAATATGCTAGCACAATATTTAGGTAGGATAGGTATGAATGCAGGTCATAAACAATTAGCACATTTCATACTGTATGCTATTGGAAAGATAGGAGTGAATAACTACTTAGGGTAAGGTGACAGTAACTTAGTGGGAACTCTGAATGTTTGGATACCTGAAGATAGAATAAATACAAACTGGTTCTTAAAATATTTTATTAACTGTGATGCTCAGGTACGATACTTTGTGTCATGTTTCCTTCCCCCTTCCCCCCCCCCCTTTTTTTTTCTTCTGTTTTCTTCTTTTTTGATGTTATTGTTTTTCTTTTCTTTAACTTAGTTCCCTAGACTTAGACAGTCCCACCTAGCAGTTGACACTACTTGCAATGTATACAGCTAAATATGTGCTCAAACAATACAGCTGAGGCATAAACGTGTGGTGTACGATTTACAACGGTTTTCTTAATATTTCACATAGTATGTCTTTCTAAATAGCACAAATTAAAGTGCTATATTAAAAAAATTGGTCTCTTTCCAAGAACCTGGTATTGCTCTACCTTTAACATGGCTGAGTTGTGGAATAAATTTACACTGGAAGTAAAAACATTTGTCTACTGCAAAGTGAGCAGAGTAATTACTGGAAGTATACAACATAATATTAGTTTTGGGATTAGATTCTGACTCAATTGTGTTATAAAATACATTGAATTCCAGAATTCATTTATAATGGAGGTAAAAACTGGCTGAGTTGATAAAATGAACAAAACTGTTGCAATTGAAAGTTGGGGAATGAGGGGTTTTTTTCTTATTGATAGTGGAAATGCTTTTTGTTTGGGGTGGTTCTGTTTGTCTGTTGGGGTGTTGGTTAGCTTTTTTTTTAATATGCATAAACCCCCAGAGTTTATTTTCAACACCCAATTTATAACTATACAAAAATCCTGCTATTTCCTCCAACCCTTAATAGGAAGTGTGGTAATCGCTCACTCTTGAATTTTCTATAAGTATTATAATGAACTACGACAATAGTAGGCAAGGGAATATAAGGGATGTGCTTGACTGTTACTCATCTGATGCTCAAATATCTGACAGTGTTTACTGTAGTTGCTGGAAGACTTAATTTAAATGGTACTAGGATGAGGCTCTTATTTTGGAGACCAAAGCATAGCTCAGTAATGTCAATCTTTCAAGTGGTTATTCTAGAAAATACTAAACCCTATTGTCTTTATTTCTGATACATGCTTAAATGCCATTCTCTGCCAGTTTGCTGGTCTACTGGAAAAAAACCTCCACCATGCTCCAAAAAAAACATATTCTTTATGGCTTTGTCCTTAGAATAAGCAATACATGTTCCTGTTATTTTCATGCTAATGTCAGTAGCAAGGCTTAAGATAGGTCTATTGATCAATTTTTTATTTTTTTTTTAAGAGGCAAATGTTAAGGACTCAAAACATATGTGACAGCGTTTCAGAAACACCAAGTCAGAACAAACCGGAATGGTGACAGGGGTAAGATTTTCAGATTGCTCAGCATTCCTTATAATGAAAATCGTCAGGGAGTTCATAGATTTCCCTGTGATCATTAGTGTGAAATGGTGCCTTTGAATACGAGGCTCTTCATATTTTCTGCTTAAAGCTTTTTCTGTATTTATATTCAAATTTCAGTTTTGTTTCCCCTCCTTACAGAGTTTTCAATACTAGTGAACCCAATGACACCAAATTGCAATTGAGTTTCACAGCTGTGTGTGAGATTTCTAGCTGATTTCATTTTTACTCGGGGAAGAATGGAGTCAGAAGAAATAAATGTTGAGAGGCTTGGGAAAGTCTATGACGCAGTGAGTGTTCAAGGTATTTTCAGCAAACCACCGAAGCAAATACAGCTTTAAGGTCACAAAAAATTGAAAGATATAGAAAATAATGAAGGGTTTTGGTCCCTGATCAGCTATTCTTCTTCCTTTCATAGATGTTAAACAGAGCACCTCCACAGCTGATTAGGACATGACCTCTCCTTATAGATTTATTCTCCCAATGTTGTTTTCAGTTCGTTCTTTGTTGTCACAATATAAACCTCTAAAAATTGTTCACACCAGTGCTTAAGAACCCTATACACGTATATGACTCTTAAGCATCATCCAGGTGGATAGGTTTATTTGGCATCCATTTTTTGAAAAATGGTTCTTCTAATTTATTTCTCTTTAATAACTTTGAATACACTTGTCTTCCACATTGTATACTTTGAGGCCAGTCAGATAATCGTAGAATATTATTTGATTGGAAGGGGCCTTAAATATCACCGAGTTCTAATCCCCATGCCATGGGCAGGGATACCTTCCACTAGACCACATAGCTCTCCATCCAACCTGGGGACACTTCCAGGGGTGGGACAGCCACAACTTCTCTGGGCAATCTGTTCCAGTGCCTCAGCACCCTCACAGTAAAAAAATTATTCCTAATATCTGACCTATATCTACCCTCTTTCAGCCTAAAGCTATTCCTCCTTGTCCTACCACTACGTGCCCTTGTACAAAGTCCCCCTCCAGATTTCCTATAGGCCCCCTTTAGGCACTGGAAGCTGCTCTAAGGTCTCCCCAGAGCCTTCTCTTCTCCAGGCTGAACAACCCCAACTTCCTCAGCCTGTCTTCACAGGAAAGGTGCTCCAGCCTTCTGGCGTCTTTGTGGCCCTCCTCTGGATTTGCTTCTACAAGTCCACATCCTTGATATGTTGGGGGCCCCAGACCTGTACACAGTATTTCAAGTGAGGTCTCACAAGAGCAGAGTAGAGGGGCAGGATCACCTCCTTTGACCTGCTGGTCACGCTTCTTTTGATGCAGCCCAGGATATGGTTGGTTTCTGGGCTGCAAGCGCACACTGAAGCTGACTCATGTTCAGTTTCTCATCGACCAACAACTCCAAGTCCTTCTCTGCAGGGCTGCTCTGAATCTCTTCTCCGCCCAACCTGTAGCTGTGCCTGGGATTGCCCCAACCGTGCTGCAGGACCTTGCACTTGGCTTGGTTGAACTTCATGAGGTTGGCACTTGCCCACCTCACAAGCGTGTCAAGGTCCCTCTGGATGGCATCCCTTCCCTCCAGCGTATCAACTGAGCCACACAGCTTGATGTCGTCCGCAAACTTGCTTGAGGGTGCACTCAATCCCACTGTCCATGTCACCGACAAAGATGTTGAAACACACAATGGAGTGCTGCTCTTACCTCTCCTTCCCTCCTACTGCGTGATTCAGATTGTAATATGAGTAGCATGGACAGTGGACTGGCTCTCATAGTTTCTCTCCCCTCACTTCTTCCTTTCCAAATAATTTGCTTTGCTCTTTGTAATGCTAAAGCCATGAACTATAATTCACTGTATTTTGTGGCAGATGGAGCTTTTACTTGGTCATATTCGAGGGCTCTGTAAGGCAGAACAAAGTCTCTAGTACTATTCCAGTAAAATTTTGATTGACGGGCTCTACAACATAATAGTAAACCATGGTAGATTTCTCCTCCAAGTTGTGCATTTGCTAGCAGCATGGCAATATGGTGACTCAGTGGGATTTGGGACAAGCAGCATTATTTACACTGATGACAACATGCTACTTCCCTGGTAAATGTCATATGGTGTGAATTTGGCAGGCTATCTAATGTCCTCCCAGAAGAACAGCCTGTTTTCTGAGGAAGAAATGGTAAGGACAAAAACCGCTATGGTAGAGTTTAATAGGAAAATATTACTAGATTACCACACAAACAATTTTGATGTTGCTGCTAAACAGTAAGTAATGCCAGACTTTCGGTTGCTTTAAGCCTTCCAATTTTTGCATCATTTTTTGTTTGAATCAGTTGAGATCTCTCAATTTGGGAAGCCTGTGCTTTCATACAGCACATCACTGACCTTCCTGTGTACTAACTTGTGACTTGCTGAAGGTTCAATAGTGCTATCATGAAAAGCTCTAATACTAGTCTTGCAAAATTAACATTGAAGCATAAAGATTTTTATTTACTGTTTGCTTTTCATTTCATTATATTAAGACCTCTTTGTTATATGCTTGATTATTCTAGTAAACAATTAAAATTGTTCTGTGCAATTTAAAACTGCTTTGATTGTGGTACCCTTTTCAGGTTTGGTTGGGGTTTTTTTTGTTAGGTTTTTTTTTGTTTGTTTGTTTGGGGTTGGTTGTTTTTTTTTGCATGGGTTTTTTTGTTTGTATGTTTGTTTTGTTTTTGGTTTTGTTTTTTGTTTTGGTTTGGTTTGGTTTTTTTTTCTTACCAGGGAGGTTAAATATCCAAAATGGTGATTAGGCACCTAAAAAGCTTGATTGCTGTATTTCCCTGTAGGCATGTACAGAACAGAATTGCTGCTTCCAAAGTGTTTGCCACGCATCTTACGTGGAAAAATACTTACTCTGTTTCACCTGAATGGCCAGCATGCCATTAGATACAGCCTCCCAGAAACCTCACATGGGAGTCTGAGCAGGCTTGAGTCCTGACCCTCTGTCTTGTAGAATTGTGTTAGTAACCAGACTACTAGGTAGTCTGTGGGATGTTAAGTTCCTGTTGAAGCTGCTCTTGTTCAATAATTTGTATGGGGGCAGGGAGAAGGAGTGGATTTTCGAGCCAGCTTGTCTGTGTGTGCACTGCAATGAGAGGGAGAGATTGAAGTGTGCAGAATGCAACATCTGTGACAAGGAATGAGGATTACTTGTTGTAGAATATCCAGTAGCCTGGTGGGGAAGTATGTAAGATGTGGGAGGCCTCTGTTGGTATCCCTGCGACAGTCAGGGCAGATTTCAGAAGAGGTCTCCTGTCACCAAACCAACATTCCCATCCTGGTCGCTGAGTTACTGTAAGACAAATGTGTCTTTCTAGAGTGTGACTTAGCTATCTAGCTTCAGGAAAAAGCTCAGAGATGAAAGTGCTGGGTACAGTTGGATGGTTTCTTCTGCAAAGGCATGTAATTTAGACTGTGATCCTAGCCAGGACACGTGTCTCCAGTTTTGACAGCTGCATGCTGGATGTCGAAGCATTAGTTCTCTCTCACTAAGATTGGTACCAGATGGTGGTGGTGTGACTTGTAAATTCTGCCGCGAATTTATCCTGAGAAAACAGAAGTTACTGCTTTAAATATTGTGCTGCCTCTGTCCCAGAGAGAGATAGGACTAGTGATTATCCTGTGTCAAAAATCTGCTAAGGATCTAGAAAATCTATTGACCTGCAGCAATGAACTCTCTGTTTAAGTAAACAAATGGTGTAAAACCAGCCTTTGGACCATGCACAATGTTGCTGTGAAGGTCTGTTGCAGGATGAGACTGGTGTAGGTCTTCAGAACCATCTACATATCCAACCTCAGGACTGCTGAGCTATTTTTCAAAGAGTGCTGAGGCAGATTAGAAGAATGCCTCTGAATTATATTGCAGGTATGTGGTTCTAGTTTTAATATGTTCCTGTTTATCGGCAGTTGTTGATGGCTGAGCTTCCCAGTGGCCAGAAAGCCTATGAAGGGGATTTTCGATGCTGAGTATTACTGACTCTCTGTTAGCTCAGGCAGTAGAAACTGCTTATTTTGACTTCACATCCCAACAGGACGTATCCATCATAAAAATTATGAAGCAATTTGAAATTGCAGAGACTGATTTAAAGCTGTTATGTCGAGCATTAACAGGCTATAGGAAGATGCTCTTGAGTTCTACAGGGCTATACCAATGTAAGAATTTTTCACAGCTTGCAGTCTTCACTGTGCTTATGTTCTTAAATATGGTCCTAAAGATGAAGTTACCTGATGTCTGGTAATCGCTTTTATCATTGCTGCATTCTCCCCAGGACTTGGCATGTGACTTTTAAATAATGCTACTTGTTTGTTTTACAGATTCTAGGTTGGCCTTATCATAGGGAATACGCACTATGGTTGTTACCAACTCTTCGTTTTGTAACAAGATGACTGAGTTTGTCAGCTCAGTATTGTATGTTGCTGTGCTGATGATACCCTTCCCATGAATCTCAGTTCAGCTGCTGCACACTACTTCAGTTCATGCTAAATTTGCAATCTTGACTTCATTGAAGTTCAAAATTGGCTTGCTTGTCAAAAACTGGTAATACATACAAAACAATCCAAGTTTTGGGGGTTTTTTTGCTCAAGTCAAGGCTTATATAGGCTTATAGAAATTTTCAGAATTTCCGCATTATGTGAGCAGCTGTTTATAGTGTGCAAACCTTGATAAACATTGAAAAGTTTAGATTGAATCATAGTTGTGCATCACTTAAGTGCAGTAGTAAAGAGCCGTATGCATCAAAGTTGAGCTTAAATGGAAAAGCAAATGATTTATAAATTGATTTTTGGCAATAGATTAGTCATAGCAGCTTTTCTGTTCTGTACATTCTATCACAGAAGCTGACCATCAAACTTGCTCCACAAATCTCTCACAGTATTTAACAATAAATTGTGTAGATTTATCCTAAAGTATGTTAACAGCATTGTTCATTGTATTATTCATGGTCAATTGCATGTGAATCTGCTACCAAGGGAAGGATACAATATTAATTACTATATTTTACACACAGCTGCAAAGAGTTTGGTTTATTTATCCTATCTTCATGCCAAATAAAATAGACATTCTGCTTGGGGACTAGCAAAAGGGCATCTTGCATCATGACTTTTTAAATAAGAAGAATTTGTACAGAATGTATCTTTCCCTATTTCAGTTCTTTTAAAGCTAAAACCCATGCAAAAATAGCAAAGATCTCTATGCTTTATAATACTGTAAATATTTCAAAAGCTTTTTTGTATGCTGCATGCTGTATGATGAAATATATCTGACAAAATTTGAACCTCCTATCCTATGCCTGACCTGCCTCACTAGTAAAGTATGCATAGGATGAGAGCTTTCTAAATCTCTTGTACTCACTTTTGGGTTTTTTTGTTTTGATTTGCTTTTGGTTTTAGTTATATGGACTAATGAAATATTCAGTCAGATAGAAAGAAGGAGAGATTATCAATCTCTTCTGAACAAGACTGGAGCCTGCATTTCTCTGTTTGGTGAATTCATTGGCTTTGTTAGTGCAGTCCCCTATCTACCTCTGGCATGTTGTACCTTTTAGTGTCCCTAAATCTTGGTGATAAATGTTTAAAGTCCCATGGAGGCTGAAACTTAACTTTCACTGCCACAAATTTGGCTGGTAAAAATCAAATAGGAGATCGGTGCTGTAAATTCTTGGCATTAATGTATCCCAGCCATCCACAGAGCTATATCTGATGAAAATGTCTGACAATTTTAACAAAATACATATTCTTAAATTATTATCATATCTCTTGAGAACTTTGTCTATGCATGCACAGGAATTGTGCTGTCAGATCACCCAGGATTTTGAAACTTTTATCCATAGTGTTTCTGCCAGTTAAGGTTCAGAGGCTGAAGTCTCCTAACAGAATGAATAGCAAGGTTTCCTCTTGAAGGAGGATAGAGCAAAGAAAAGTAGTTGCAGCTTCTGGTATCGTAGTGGTTGTGAAGTGTGGAGTTGGTTGGGCCAAGTCAGAATGATAGATATTTCAGAGGAAGGGTGAGGCGTCATTTACGTAAGCAGCGAGTTGTTGTATTTATGGAAAGGCAATCTTTACCAAATATATTGAGACTGGCATTGCATGCTGGAATATACTGCATTTTATGGTAGCTTCCAGGCTCCCATTTTGCATTCCTGAGCTACACCATTCTAAATGTGTCCCAAAAATCTCACTGAAATGCCTTCAGAAAATCAGATTCTTTCTCAATCTAGAGTGAGAATATAAAAAACATGGACTCAGTACTTCCTGTGGAGTCCCATCTGGACTAGCACAGCAGCTCTCTGTTGGCTCAGAATAATTGAGTGGTTTCCTGACTTGTACTCAGAAAGGAATCTTTAGTTGGATAATCCCTTCATTTCTTGGGTTGCATTATAATTTGGCTTCCACTTGATTTTAATGCTTTATTTCCTGGTTTTGTGCCTATGGTGGGTTGACCCTGGCTGGATGCCAGGAGTCCACCAAAGCCGCTCTATCATTCACCTGCTCAGCTGGATAGGGGAGAGAAAATATACTGAAAAGCTTATGAGTTAAGATAAGGACAGGGAGAGATCAGTCACCAGTTACCATCATGGGCAAAACAGACTCAACTTGGGAAAATTAGTTCAATTTATTACCAATCAATCGGAGCAGGGTAATGAGACAAATAAAAGAAAATCTTAAAACACCTTCCCTGACCCCTCCCTTCTTCCCAGGCTTAACTTGACTCCTAAATTCTCTACCTCCTACCTGCCAGCAATGTAGGGGAATGGGGAATGGGGGTTATTCAGTTCAACACACATTGTCTCTGCTGCTCCTTCCTCCTCAGGAGGAGGACTCCTCGCACTCTTCTCCTGCTCCAGTGTGGGATCCCTCCCACAGGGTGCAGTTCTTCAGGAACAGCCTGCTCCAGTGTGGGTCCCCTGCAGTGTCGTAAGTCCTGCCACCAAACCTGCTCCAGTGTGGGCTTCTCACGGGGTCACAGCTTCCTCTGGGCATCCCCCTGCTCTGGCATGGGGTCCTCTGTGGGCTGCAGGTGGATTTCTGCTCCATCATGGACCTCCATGGCTACAGGGGCACAGCCTGACTTATCACGGTCTGCGCCACAGGCTGCAGGGGAATCTCTGATACAGTCCCTGGAGCACCTCCTCCCCTCCTTCTGCACTGACCTTGGTGTCTGCAGAGCTGTTCCTCTCTCACATTCCAACTTCCCTATCTGACTGAAGTTGCTCTTCTGCAGTAAATTTTTCCCCATTTTAAATACATTATGCCAGAGATGCTGCCACTGTTGCTGATGGGCTCAGCCTTGGCAAGTGGTGGGTCTGTCTTGTAGCTGTCTGGCATTGGCTCTATCGGACATAGGGGAAGCTTCTAGCAGCTTCTCACAGAAGCCACCGCTGTAACCCTCTTGCTACCAAAACCTTGCCATGCAAACCCAATACAGTGCCTCCAAACTAAAAGCTACTGGTAGGCATTAGGTTTGTGTTTCTTGCTGTTGTTTTAAAAAGACTAAGTAAAATCATTTTGTGAGGCAGCAAGTGCTTTACATATGTATATAATTTTGTTGGTCAGATTGCCATTATCACAATAACCTTTTACTGGGGATATGCAGCATAGCTGAAATGCATGTGGAATGTTTTACTTATTACAAACTGAATGTTATGTTTTGCAATGTACTATTTAACCTGCTATCTGCTGATATCAATAGAGTTTGGTTTGTTAAGGCTTGGCTGTGGAATCAGACTTGTTTAATATTTTTTGTTAGTGACCTTGGCACTGATCTTCAGATGATGTAGAGTTGTGCGACAGCATTAGTACAGAGGAGGAATAGACTAATGTAGGAAGAAATTAGTTATCTTTATAACAAAGGAGTAGAAATATATATAGGGATTGTATGAATACAACCAATAACAGAAAGTTTTGCTAGAAACTTTTCCACTGGACAAGCCTAAAAAGAGAGACACCTGAAAGCAGAGAATGAGCTATTGTTGTAATATAGGCTTGAGTAAGGCAAGAGCAAGAAAAGGCTGTATGAGGGAAGGTGGTGGGCAATGTGCTAGCAAGGCCACCCTGGCAGTGAGTGTGCAATCTGCTCAGCTTTGACAGGGCACAGAGCTGGGTGCTCACCACTCGCAGTGGGAACAGTACAGCTGCCGTGTTAAAAAAGGAAGCAGTGAGGCAGGCTGACTGCCTCTTGTTTTGCTGCTGCACGCTGATTCTGCAAAACTTACTGGGGATGGGAGTTTGAATGTTCCCCTTAGACAGGGCTTGTGGGGTGTGTAAGGTATTGGAAATAAACACTGATCCAGGAGAATTTCTATGTCCAATATTAAAAAGTTGCTCCCAGCACTGTTAGAGCAAGCATTAATGGTTACCAGGCTGCTCTAGCATTGGCCAAAGCTCCTGCCTTTCTGTGTGTAATGTAACATCTCTGCATGGAATGTGCTTGTTTCAGTATGTTATATGTTTCAGTACGTTTCAAGGACAAGGTTCAGTTCAAGAACACAAATCCAAACTATTACAATGATATGCAAGATAAAACAGGTTGCAGTGATATTTTCTCTGTGGAGCACATTAGAAATGCCATTTCTAATTTCCATGTTCTGAGCACTTGAAAAATGGTTTCAAGAGAATTAAAAAAATAAGTACCCATATTCTTAGGGCATGTTATGCAGTGCTATGTTGTGATATCTTACAATGTTATCTGCTTGGGCTTTATGTGTACATTGTAATACTTATGAGGAAACTGGGTTTCTTTCTGATTTAAGATTCCTGAAATATTGAAAGCTTTGAGTATCAGTGGCAAGAAAGAGAACACACAGTAGACTTTTAAACAGTAATATGTTTTGGACATTTGATGTGATATATATATATATTTATATGTATATATATATGAACGATTTTATTCTAGAATAAGCACTGCAATGGGATATCAGTAGTGGATTAAATATAGCAACAGGTCTTATTTGGTCACTTAGACGACAGCCAAAGTGTGGGGAAGAGGAAACATTATGCAAACTTATCAATGGAAAAAAAGTTCCCAGTAAAGAAATGGAGATGACTGTGATGAGAGAATGAGCCTGGCTGTTACCTGTCTGTCTTACCAGGGTGCATGGTTGATGGTGCACTGAGGTGGCTGTTGAAAACAGGTCACAGTGCAAGTGAGCAGGAGCATTGAATTGGTGCCTCTGAGAACTGCATTCAGTCCTCTGTTCTACTCTTGGGACCATTCTTTTATGGATGGGCTTGGAGTGTCTGAAGGTGTGGTACTTTTCTGCAACAGCATAACTTCCAAGTTATGTGTCTAATGTAGGCAGAGACCAGAAGGGAAGTGAGACGTGTCTTAGTTCCAGTGCAGATCTACCTTTCAACCCCTGTCCCAACCCAAGGACTTTTGCTCCCCAGGCACTGCTTGAGAACTTTACGATGGGAGAATCTTACCTGAGCAAAGCCAGTTGTCCAAGGATCTGCACGTAGAAGGTAAAACTCTCCTCCTCTCAATGACTCCAGTGTCAGCTTCTCCATAGTACAGAACTATTGTTTCGGACAGTGAACATTAATGAGCTGCACCTGCTTAGCTTTGCAAGCCTTCAAGTAACATGCAATACTCTGCCAGGTATTACCAAGTCTCTAGGAAATGCACTCATGTCCTGATTGTGCTTTATAATTTCAGTTTAGCAGTCTTGAAATCTAGTGTGAAACAACCCTAGTGTGAAAGTATCCAAATTGCACACCTGTGACTACTTCTACACTTCCTGAAGAGTGACTCAGGCTTCTCTTTCAAACAGTACAATTAGTGTTTCTTTCAGAAAATACCAGTTTCCTCTGGCATTTATTCCAGTCCTCTGCTTCTTTGGATTGCAGATACAGAAAAATAAATAAAAAGGATTGACTTGCTTCTATGCAGGAAGGAAAGCTAAGTGAAACCTAAGAGGGATTCTTTGATCTGTCAACCATGAGCTGGCAAATACATCAGCCATGAACTGGCATATAGCTATGACAGCTTCAGATGAATTCAGGCCAGCAGTATTGCCAAGGACTGATTTGCACTGCAATTAACAGGATTTGGGACCAGCATTCTGGCCGGGTGGGAGTACTGGAGGTGTCAAGTGATTTGATTTTAAAAAAAAAAAAAAAATATCTTTTTTTTCAGATTTTTTTTTTTCTCAGCTCCATCTCTCTGTTTCTTTGAGCAAAGCAGCTAAGCACAACTGATGCAGCAGACATGGTTGTTACTCTTCTCACTGCTCATGGTGTTAGTACCTTGAATAACACCTGAGTTGTTCTCCATTACTGCTCTGGCACTTAGCTGGAGAGAATTGCTGTTAGATGGAGGAGGAAAGAGAGATCATTGCCCACTTCCTTTCCATTTTTCTTGTGCTGTGAACTTTGGCAGGGTTCTCTGGTAGGGGTGAAGGGAAGGGGAGCCAAAGGCACAGTACGTGTGGTGCAGAGCAATGCTTGGGAACAGTATCATCAGAAGAGATGGAAAACAAGTGATTTTTTGATCTGTAACAAGTGATTGTTTGGTTAGGCTTCCTCTTAAATGCACAGAAGAAAGGCAGAGCCTGAGTCCCACTCTTAGAAGTCAGTAAAATATTAAACTCTGCTGGATTTTCCATCTGTACTTATTTATCTTTCAATTTCTCATCCAGCTTAATAAGTACTATTTGGCTTAAGTATATCTTTCAGAAAGACATCCAGACTTGCCTGAAGACATCAAGTAATGGAGAATTCACCACTTTTCTTAGTTTAATTAATGGAAAGGAGCAGTTGATGAAAAACTGATTTAATCACTAGTTCAATTGCAGCTGGAGAATTTATTGCCTATGTCTGATGTGAAAAAGCACTGCCTTTATTTCTCAAAGAGCCGCAATATGGTAACTTGGTTTTGTAAATATTTGCATTTTAATAGCGCCTACTCTAGAAGACAGGCTAGAGTTCCTAATATATGATAACTACTTTTCTGGAGATATAAGCCAGAACTAAACCATCATGGTGGTATGTTGCCTCTAGAATGTTTTTATATCATGAGAAAAATAGGAAAACATCAGAGAATTTTATTCTGAGCATGGGCCTGGAAGTAAATTAACCTGGACTCTAATGCAAGGATCCTTAGCTTCATAGTTTGAATTTACACAGGTACCACATCACATGGAATATGATGCATCAGGTGTGTTCACCCTGGTAATCCAGCCACAGGTAAAAGGAACTCTTGTTTACCACTTTATATGCTATTAAACCTATTTTCATGAGCACGTGGTATCTTTGTACTTCAGGATCAAGCTACTGGTTATATTTGTGAGTATTACTCTGATAGTGCTTGATTATAAAGTTTCCATTGATTCTGTTTAAGTGTTTAAGAATGACTAGTTTGTTTGGTTTTTTTTTTAACTTTGCAGAGTACAGATGCCAACTCAAATGTGAGGAAAAGAACAAATGCCACAGTACAGTCTGAAGGTGATGGTGGGAGCCGAATTGACACAAGGCACAGCTCCATCCAGCCTCCCTCTGTAGCTCAGGGGTCTTCTGACATTACACCCCATTCCCTTTCTGCATCAAGTCCCAACCCTTTCACACGAATCAATGCATCAGAGACATTATCTTCTGCAAGAGCTACCCCTCCAGCTCCTCCTTCTACCCCAATTTTAACTGGATTTGTATCCCAGCATGCCACAGCTGGATCCCCTTCCATTCAGCGCTTGCTTGGATCTAGACTGGAGCAGATTCAGACCACCACACCTAATACATTAGGAGGATCTGCAAAACCATCTGCTGTCACACCACCTGCTCCCCCCGCCTCCCACTCTGGCACGAGTAAGATAGACAAATATGCACGCATTTTATTTCCTGTTACCTTCGGAGCATTTAACATGGTCTACTGGGTGGTGTATCTATCCAAGGATACCATGGAAAAATCAGAAAGTCTAATGTAGTTTTGCTGCTATGTAGTAGTTCCTAAATTATACTCACATTTGATGCAGAGTTTCTTCTTTTGAAACTATTAAAAAAAGGTCAATAATTCTTATTTATGAAAGCTGTGTGCTACTTTCCCATTGTAAAGGCTGGAGTTATTGGGGATAATTAGTTGACTCCTACCAGGGTGATGGGTAACAGATTTATCTTCCTTCCTTCAGCTAGCAGTGAACCATCACTTTCTTCAGACTACTTTGGCTACACAGAACTTGCCTTTGGGAGGAACATGCACCCAAAACACATCAAAAGCAGAGGTGCACAGCTGTGCAGTGGAACACATCTTGACTGCTAGGAATATGCATGTTGATTATTACAGATCCCTGAGGCACCAGCACTGCTGTCTGGACAGAGCATTGCATTCTTGGAGTGCAAGGTCCATGTCCTGAACATTTTGACAGTGCTTGCTAGAAAAAGGACTTTCCCTGCTAGATTAAAATTTGCAGAATGGGGGGAAGAAAATGAACAGTGGAAAAAGAAAAGAGAGTCCAGCCTGGGAGAGTGCACCTCCAGAAAAGTTATGCAAAGGAGTTGTAGAGCTCCATATATTTTTACTAAGCATTATTTTGCATTGCAACCTGGGAAATTCTCACTCCAAAATAAGAATGAGTGAAACTTGTAAAATCTGAAATCTGATGTAATTTTCAAAATTGGAGGTTTTGGTTTGGTAAGGTAATCTTAAGTGTTGATTCTTCTTTGACCTTGTTGACCAGCTTGAGTGGCTTTATTCGTAAATTACATCAGTTGTGGTAGATGAGGACCAGGCCCACAATGTTCAACTTTTTATTTGAATTTTTTGTTCTTTCTTTGGATGCTTTGTTAGGATCACACCCCCCTCCCCATTTTTCAGTCACTCTTCTCTGGTTTCCTTTGAACACATATTCCTCCCTTCACACACCCCTTCCCCCCGCCCCCCGCCACTTTTATATATATTTGTGTCAAGTTAAATTTTCAACACAGTTTTAAAAGTGGCTTCAAAATTAAGCAAAACAAATTTTCCTGTGCTTTGATGAGCATGGTTATGGCACATCTCTGAATGAATGAGAGACACCTTTTTGTGAAGGAATGCTGTGACATAAATATGAAATAAAGGCTTTAGGTGGAGCCTGGGGAATAAAAATTTTAAGATGCGTTTGTTACTCTTTAACTATGCCATAGATAAGTTCTTCTCTTAGTGGCTCGAATTGCAATATGCAGGTAGGCAATTGTATTAAAGAATCTAATAGTTTAAACCTGATAGAAATCTTAATTAGAAGCGTTCTTTTCACCAGAATGGGTGGAAGATATGCTGGGAGTAAACCTGAAAATGTGTGTACAGATCCATCTAGCTAGGCAAATGGTTAGTGTTTCTGTGCAGATGACATGTAAAAATCAAAGGCCAAATTCTCAGCTGTGATCTGGCTGTGCCTTTAAAGGGTCTGGACTAATCCTTAGCTTCAGTTGACTGGAATAGAAGATTGGTAGTCTATGGTCAAAGTTTGATGCTGGGGGCAGATCAGGTGAGTGTTGAGTGGTTCTGTGCCGAGGTAATGATAAAGTGACTGATGGAGGCCATAAGAATCTGGGGTAATTGAGGGCATGCATGTCACTGCCCTAGACTATGTTGGGAGAAGAATCAGAGTAAAAAGACCCCATAATGGTGAAACTATGACTGTACCTTTGTGCCTCTTTCTGTCTCTCCAAATCTTTTAGACAGTTCATGGCTAAGAATCTGACCTTTAACTTACAGGTCCTGGGAGACTGCAAGAGATGTGTCCTACAGCATGTAGTATGGATCCCAGGCTGTTATTTCATGTATAGCATTGGACTGTCAATGGTAGAATGATAAGGATGTGGGAATGTCTTACATGACTTTGTTATGATGTTGTGGTATAAACAGTTACCTTAGTCTTTTCTTCACTTAAGTGATGCTCTCAGAAGGCCAGGTATGGTCCTTTCCTTTTTGTCTTTTACATCTAGAAGAAGTCTGTGATTACAACACTTTTTAGAAAACCATTACATGTGCCATAGCACAGAACTGAAAATGCAGCACCCGTGCAAGGCGTCTAATTGCAGTAGCTTGCATCTTTGGATGTATCTCTAGTTTCTGTAGTGGTTTCTTCCCTGATTTGGTCATGTTGTTTCAGATTGTCAGAATAGAAGATAGTATACAAGAGATTGTTTGCTTATTTTGTTGAGCTAGAAGAAACAAAGTACTCCTCTGGCAATTATTGATCATAATTGCACAAATGATAGAATATTTCTAGTATGAAGAGTGATGGCCTGCTGTGTTTTGAACCTTGTGTTTGCACGATAAGTTACCGAAATTACTCTTCGTTTTCCTGTATGATGAAAACCAAGTATGCTTTCTCTCAGGCAGACCTTTAACAACTCACTAGAAACAGCTGTCTCATCCTTCCACCTGTCCATGTATACTGATGGTATAATCAGCTTTTTCAGTGCATTGTTCAGTAGGATCAACACTGGTTCAGGGTTCAACGTGCTACTTGTATTCATTTGAGTTCCCATTTCATTTTAAAGACTTACAAAGAGGAAAAAAGGATTAAAAAATAAAGATTCCAAATATTTATTTCTATCCTTCTATTATGGAAGAAATTTTTAATGATACCACACACAAAAAAAGTCTATTTTTAATCTATCAGTATATTTCTGAAATACCTTCCAACATTTGAATGCCTGTGTTCAAAATGAGATTTTAAGAAAAAAAAATCTAATTATGAGTCTGGGACTAATTTATTGTACTGTGCTACATTTTTGTGTTACAACACATGAAAAAATTACTGTAACTAGCTTTCCAAAGTACCTATGGACAACGTGAATAGGAATGTACTGTTAACAGTTGTTCTTCATTATATTTAATCTCCCTGTAGAGTCATCGGAAAGAGTAAAAAGCCTGCAGTATATTCAGTACACCAGCAGGTTCTGAATACTGTGTAATTCAGAAGCACAAACAAAACCTATCTTAAATGTAGTGGCTCAAATATTCAACACTGCTAACTAAAATCCTAAGGGAGAATGTTGCAGGTGTCATTTCAGTGACCCGATAGCTAATTAGGGATGGGTCTGAGATGAACTCTGCAGGAGCTATTTTTATTATTTGCTATTGCCTATGTTGAACCACCTTTTTTGTTATTTTAAATCTCTATTTTTAAATAGTGATTTAAAACTAACCAAAGACTTCAGGTAAGTCATCTCAGTCAAGAGCAAAGGAAACTGGATAGAAAGCCAAAAAACCTTACCAGGAAACAAGAGGTAGATCTCCACTGACTGCTGTTTCCTCAGAGACATTGTTACCAACAGCAAAACTCCCACAGATTGCAGTGGTGCAGCCCCAACCACTAACACAATCGTTTGAGAAAACCAGTTAAAAACCAAGTTCAGGGAGATTGCCTTCACGAGAACTGAAGTGTATTTTATAGATGATTGTGAGCAAGGTCAAATTTCTATCAGCCCTCTATTAACAGGCTTCACTGCAATTGCAAAAATAATGAAGCCAAACAAGGTGGCAAGCCTAGACCCCAGCTCTCCATGGTGACCTGAGCTCTTCAAGCTCACTGACAGAACTGGACTATGTTTCTCCTCCCATTAAATGGGCTCCTCTCCTTCAAATTTCTTCTCCCATCTGTCTTTTAAGGGAAAACCAAGTAGACTCTGTAAACTGTTAAGTCATCCACTCTACATTACCCTGTGATCAGGCAAGTAGACCATAAGATAATTCAATGAAAGAGGTAAATAATTTAATAAGGAATGTGATTAGAGCTTTTCTGTTAATAGGAGCCAAAAGGTATTGATTACAGAGTGTTCAAACATAACCTTTGGCATATCATAATTTTCATCATTTAGGATGGACCTTGCAAAAAAACTGTGAAACCAAGTAATTGTATTTAATGGGATATAACCAGTATTTGTACAGAAAAGCAGATGAACTCAGCTTTTCAATATGCACAGAATTCTGACTCCTTCCACTTTCTTGCAT
The DNA here is from genome assembly GCF_000696875.1 of Nestor notabilis. Lineage (NCBI taxonomy): Eukaryota > Metazoa > Chordata > Aves > Psittaciformes > Psittacidae > Nestor > Nestor notabilis. Next base: position 23,784 of record NW_009931421.1, on the reverse strand, counting down.
ATCTCCTGTATATCATTTGGCTGAAGTATACCTTATGCTCTAGCACAGTGTCTGTGTGCCATGTGAGGACATCAGGATATACAGTGTATATTTATCCAGTTTATCCAAAGCCTAACATTCCCATCTTCTTGTACTATTGGAAGCAGAGGGAAGGCCAGAATGGAAGAAATGACCATATTGGCCACCTGAGACATTTTCCCATAGGTGCTACAGGAGATTTCCTAGGAGAATCTTTCTCAGTGTGAAAGCTAGAGTGTGATTTCTGCTGTAGCACACTACCCCTCCAAATCCCCAAAGCTTCCAAGAGATCTATTTAGAAAGCAGAGTAGATCATGGACGTTGCACACTGTGCTCCAGAGTTTTTGGTTGACCCGAAAGTTTTAGGAAGAAAGAAATTTTGGTGAGTTCTTCCTTGTCTTTCTGGGACTTGTCAGTAGGCTTGACCTCACTGAAGTAGGTAGGTGTTGTGTGGCTAGCGCTGTTGTGAACTGCAGTACAGACAGCTGACAAAAATTTGCCCTTGGTTTTATTTAATCACAACATTGAATAATAGATTAGGAAAATTGCGACTGAGGTGTTGAGAAGTCTAGGTGAAGTATGTTTACTGATAAAGCCAAGGATGATCCAAGTTGTAGACACATTACAGAACTATGTGGCACTAAGTTTGTGCAGGTCAGTGGGAAGTGGGGAGAACAGGAGGGACTTCTCTTCATAGTCTGACAAGAATAAAGTGACACAGTGTAAAGTTGGAGGAGCAAAACTCCATAAATAACATTTCTTATTTAGTGAAAATCCAAAGGCTAAATAACCTTATGGAGGTCAGTATTAACCACACTCCCAATCCCCCAAAACTAGGAAGAAATCCAGGAAAAAAAACCCCAAAACAATGAAGTGACAATAGCATCTTTTCTCCCCATTTTTTTCAAGACTTTATATTTCTTTTACTGTGTGATTTCAAGGAAAGTTATTTATATTTATATTGTTATAAGGGCATGTACTGGTATCCATTGAAATCAATAGGTGTTTTTCACTGGCTTCAATACACTTTGAACAGGAAGTTTACTGGGAGGAAAAATGCACCATTTTGAAAGAGTCTGATATGCGTTAATTTGTACAGTCTTAATTTCTCGGTCTCCCCTCAGAGTCAAAATGTAGCCTTTTTGAATAAAATGTGTGTGGTGAGCAGTTTCAGCATGTTCTGAGTAAATCAGACTCTGAAAGTGTTTGCCACATCCCAAGCAAGTGAGAGTGGTGTGAAGTACAAAGCACTCTGTAAAGATCTCTTTGCTAATGTTATGTACTGTGGTCTTAACTGGAGGGAATGAAAAATACAGTTATTGTAAAACTGGTAGAATTTGTAAATAATACTTTGTTTACACATGAATTAGACAATGCAGTAGGCATTTATTTCAGAATTGACTAGCACGGCCTTCTAGTCCGTAACGTAGCACATCTACATATATCTCAGACTTATGCTTTTTATATCATTCCACTAGAAAGGACTTGAAAGCAAATCAGTCACTATCTACTGCAGTTCACTACTTTTTTTTGGTTATATTCTATTTTCATTTTCTTGTGCAAGAGAAACTGAGAGTATGATGGCTTCTTTAAAATAAAAATAACAGCAGGAAAAATAAAAAGCCTTGGAGATTTCCTTTTTAGAAAACCATCCAAATTTCCATCAACTATTGAATGCTCTTTTTATATAATAGCATAGTTTTAGCATTTAAAATACTAATGTGATTGCAGCCTAGATACATACATATGCATGTATCCATTCAAATAATATGAATTCCCTAAATCGTAAGGGAGGCAGGCTCAAGATGCAGTTGCAAGCAGTCTTGTTTTGAAAGATTTCTTTTTTGGATGGATAGCACCATGTGAGGTAGGTTTTTGGGGTTTTTTTTTGTTGTTTTGGTTTTTTTTTTATTTTTTTAATTTTTTTTTTTTTTAATCATCATCGTATCTGTATTTTCAAGAAAAAGATCCTGAACAAAAATACAGAACTACTGAATTAACCATCAACTAGCACAAACACCTAGGTTATTTCCTGCTGGTGGTCTTGCTGTTGTTGATCTCCTTGAACCTTTGTGCTGTGGTTTTTTGAATGTTGTATCCACGTTGCTGGTAACTGACATAGCACTCTATGGATGATCTGATGGCATAAAGAAGAATTTAAGGAAATAATAATTATTTATGAATATGTTTTCATCTGTGGGAAAAACTTAACTGGAAGTTGGTAGAAGAAGCAGGTGACAGCACTCGGACTTCTGAGCTCAATGCATTACAAAATATAGCTGAGTACTACTTTGCTTTGCCTCATCATCTTGTGCTGGTGACTCATCTCCATGGTAAGTAAAGATGCAAAATGATGGAGGACTCAGAAGTCAAGAATGTGTACAGGTATTTTTTCAAAGTGCTTTCAAATATGAGATAGTTAACCTTATTACTAACAGTAACTTCATAGTCTACTTTACAATTGCAAGGTTAAAAATCCTGTGTTCTGTTAGAATATACCAGGTTGTCAATTGAATAATATACTTTTCATAAATAGATGATTCCATAGGTACATGCATTTCATTTTGTATTAATTTTTGGCAGCATTCTCTGGCACCAGAGCTGTGGTGAAGATTTGAGGAGTTTTAGATAACCAGAGTTCTTGTAGAATTACAATGAAAATATCCTTTTGTTTCACAGATGCATGCCTCTGCAGATCAATACCAGCAGCACCTTCATGGGGAAAATGAATCTACTTGTGCAAAATCCTAGCCTCGAGTATTTAACCTGTATTTAGAGGGCTCATGAAGCATATTAATCAGGGCAGGGTTCGGGGCACGGTTACTCTTAAGAGGCTTCTGGATTGGAGCTGGCTTATGTTCCACCATCCGCTGAAGCAGCCTGCACCAGACAGACCACTAGCAGAATCCATGGGGGTTTTTCTGGATTTTTTTTTTTTTTTTTTTTTTTTTAAGACACTGATTACTCCACCATAAAACTGTATTACTGATGAATGTGAATATAGTGCTGCCACCTTCTTCCTTGCTGTCTTGCTTTGTGTGGGGAGAAGTATTTGTGTGGTTGTGGTGAGCTGGCTGAAATAACTTGTCTAGCTAAAAAAACAAGTTTGGTTTGACTTTTGGCTGGTTAGTTAGTCCAGTGGGATCGGTTCTCTAGTGTGGTTCCTTGTCCTAGTGCTAGTACAAAGGAAGTGGTGAGGAGATTGGTGTTCTGAGCTGGATTAAAGCTAGTGCAAAACAGCCTGAGGATTCTCATCCTGCCTCCATTGGCATTAAAACAGAGGTACTCTCTTCCTTTTTTGAACATCAGGTGCCCTCTGTAGTCATTTTTCCCCCATAAAGGTGATTTTGTGAATTACCTCAATGACATATAATGGAGAAAAAAATATAAGCAAGCCAGAATTTATGAAAGAGCTCAAATAAATGAAGTTACTTGAAGAGAGAGGAAAGGAAGAGAAGGGAAAACATGAGTAAGGACAAAAAATTTAGTTTCTTGCTACCAAGCAGTTATTTTAAGATATGTCCTACTAGAGGTACTAGAACAGCATCTGGCAGGAAACAGCCTAGAAATAATTATTTCTTCATTATAAATATAATGAGAAAGTAATAAAGAAAATAAGTTGCTAATGTCCTCTTAGAAACATTTGTGTTCCATAGAAGTTGTTTTCATTTAAAAAGGGTGTTTTCATCATCAGCCAAGAAGAATTAGGAGGCAGAATGGTAAAGGAAGAAGATTGAGTTTTATTAAGTATTACTGTTCCCCACTGTTTTAGAGCATTTCTTAACCAAAAATGTAAACAGTAACAATTTTATCTTTCTGGGACTCCATATATTTAGTTTTCAGTAACTTAATATTCAAAGTAATGAAGCACTTTGAAGCTTTTAGCATTTAACTTGCTTTGTGTTTAAAGACTGAACACAGAGATTGCTACTTCTGTTTTAATTCAGTTGTGTGTGTGTGGGGAGGATGTGAGAAAAAAGCTTTCATTACAGCAACAGTCAGTTTTTGAAAGTATCATGCCTTCCTACTAAATCTGAAGACTTCAATCCTGTACCTGAATTCCTGGGAGCTTTTTTCTGAGCGTTTCTGATAATCTGGTTGGTACTACAGCTTGTGAGCTGCAGCTGCATTTACAGTAGATGTGTCTGAAAATGCACATTCACAACCTCAGCACTTGCATAGCGTGGATTCCATAAAAGGCAAAGATGCATTTGTAACCCGCTAAGTGTATGAAGGCTTTTATGTTGCTGATGTGGGAAAAGGCAGGAATCTATGGTCAGAAATAGAGGGGAGGAAGGAGTGAGACTGCCTCTTTCAGACACACTGCAGATCTTATATTGGATTAAGCCACTTATGAAATGCCTCCTAAACTCTTTTCCAAGTAGGCAGCTTAGGCACCAGCTGAGTGCAATGTGGAATTCAACACCAACTGGGAATCCTGCCTGAGGATCAGCACAGTTAATCTGTCCTAAGGTTTCTGATGCGGTGACTAGGAAACTGGAGAGATGTGAGCTAGCAGCTGCTGCCAGCTGGGATGCATCCACGTTGCTGTGCATCTAGGCTGTACCATGGGGCATCAGCGTCCTTGGATCACTGGGCGTGGGATGAAAAATGCTTCCTTAGAGTACAAGATAGAGCAGACTGAAGCTGATGAAAACTGTTCCTTCAGCTCAGCACTGCTGATACCCACTAACAGTATTGAACATCCCCAAGGAAGACCAAGGTGTATTGCAGTCTTCTCTTTGCATGTCTGCTAAATGTTCTGATATGGAGTGTGGTGGGAGTGACAAGTACACATAAGGTAATGAAACAGAGCATGCTTAATACTGCTAACTGGCAAGTACCCACAGTCTCATGCCAGCAGTTTGTGTCCCTTCCCAGAAGCAGAACTGTGTCACTGATCTTTCATAGGTATAGTTCTCATGCCCTTACCACTTCTCCTGTAGCTTAAACATTGGAAAAAGGGTTTTCTCTTTGACAGTCATTTATCCATCCTGCTGTGTCTTTGTGAAGGAGAAAATCAAGCAGATTTGCACTAGATTTTTTTCTTTTCTTTTTTTTTCTTTTTTTTTTTAAGAGGTTTTCTCACCTGCACAAGTGGAAATCACAAGCTCTGTTGCAAACATTGGGAAGGTAGTAAACACTTTTAAACCAGCTTTAGGAGGATCTCTGTGATTCTTAATACGACAACTTTTGTTTTCGACTAAAAGCTCTCACTTGCAGAGTATTTAGTTACAAGTTTTTAAATGAGCTGTAGTTTATCAAAATACTTTCTCTGTACTGAAAATGGGCATTTTATTTGTAGCCATTTCACTTAGTAAGGTAAGACACATGAATGTATGTGGGTTTTCTAGTTAATAATCTAGTTAATATACGTCATTGTGGGAAAGGTGCTTAGCCATGTGATATTCAGTAGCCATTTCATAAACATGGATTGTATTTTTTTTTTCCTTTGGAGAATGTGATCACTGCACATAAACAAGGTTGGATAATCTTGTAGAGAGATTTAAAAAGGCTACTTCTCACTTCCTACCTGGATATCATATGCATAAATATGGTGAAATCAGGTAAGAGAAAACATGTGAGTAAAAGAAAAGACCACCTTTGATCTTCATGCTTTCAATTGTTCCTATGAAGTACATGAGTTAACAGTTTCCCTATACACTTTCAGGTTTTCCCTCTGCTGTGCCATGGGGGGAGTACAGAAGGCAATGCCTTTTCCATCAAGACCTAGGCATTTTTAGGTTCAGTTCATCAGTCGAGTCAGGAGGGCACTTGGTAAGTGCTAGCCTTGCTGAGTTAGGAACATGGTTTTGTAGGTCTAAATTTAGTCCTGATGGAACAACCTTTTCAGCAGAAGAAGGTAATCCCAGTTGTGGGTAGGAACCGCTGAGGCTGGAGACCATGACGCATTTTGCTGAGGTAAGACATGAGACTTGAATTAGGCTTAAGAGCTGCTCATTAGCTATTTAAAAACCCCGAAGTGTACAATCTAGAAACACACTTCAGTGTGTTCTGCTACTTTTCAACCATTTGGATTCGTTCCGGACCTATCCTTGGCTTTGCTCCCTTAGCTTGCACTGAAGGGGGGTGTGGCAGACACTGGGATGGTGTGGGTTTCACATGCCTTCTGCTTGTCTGCGGGCTCTCTCTGCACTGAGCATCACCAGGGTGGACAGCAGAGTCTGGGCAGGGGGAGGGCATGTCCTCATGCCAGTGGCAGATAAAAACTGACAGACAAGCAGCAGGGTGCAGCGTGGGTAGGGTTGGAGTACTGAAACAGTGGTCTTTAAAGATTATTGCATGGGTTTCAAGCTCCAGTGTTAGTGCAGAGGCAGAAAACACTTTGGATGCTTGAAATACAAGTCAGTTTTAGAGCAGACTAAGATTTCCTGGTTTTTAAATTTTCTGGATGAATACTAGCAGTGCCCACTCATTCTGTGGGACCGTTTGACTTGGATTCATGTGAAGAGTATTGCATCACTAGCAAATATACAGAGCAGCAACAGTATGTTAGAAGCCTGGCTGCACAGTATTTATGTGCTAACAATAAGCTCCCTAATAGTTGCCTCAAGTTCCTGTTTCTCCTCACCTTTACCTTCCGCTTTTGAGGTCTGCTAATCCTGCCAGTTCTGATATTCCAAATTGCTGAGGAACTTCTGTGAGCTGTTAAAATCAGTCGACCTAACAAATGATGTGGAACATCCTTTCCCTTGCTCTCTCAATTCCCTGTGGTCAGAGAGGCAGGCTAGGAGATACTAACTTCTGTGCTAATTTAAAGTGTAATTGCCGTACCACCTGAGGAGCCAAAAGAAAAAGGGAGGTTTTAAGCTGGAAAAAAAGTAAATAAACCAAGAATGGTATTTACTGGTATTTTAATTAACTGAAATATCTTATTTTCCTGTGAAGCCCTGTCCATTGCAACAAAAGCATTTGGGTTTAAGCTTAGACTGTAAGAAATTGTAAGGAATATTCCCAGTGAAAAATATGACACTTTTTTAAGTACTCTTATCTTTGTTTTCTGTAAAAGCCATGGCATGCAGAAAATACACACTAAGGCAGCACAGTAGAAATGCTTCTTTAACACCATCTTGGGAAAGTCCTAAATCCCCTATCTTCTCTGTCAATAGTTTACTACTTCTGCAATATGTGACTGTCCTAGATGCATGTTGCAAGAGTTTCTGTGCCACGCTAAATTCTGATGTTTATCCCTTTGTATTAACTCATACATGGGGGAAAAACTGAAAGGAAATCAAAGCAAGGGAAACCTTGGAGTTGAATTCTTTTACCCAATTCTTCGTGCACATTTTTGTTGCATGGAACAATGTGGCTGGGAGGATTGGAAGAATCAGAGGTTAACTGAATTGTCTGAATGCGTATATTCGATGGTGGTCACCTGACTATACTAACAAAAGGTGGTTTGATAGCTGTCAACTTGTTTTGCTATTGTGCAGCTTAAGTGTTACCTTCCTGTATTATGAACATCTATGTATTTGGAAAATAAATCCATCTTGCAAGAAAGATTGTGCAAAAAATTGTTCCTATTATACTCCAGTGTATATTGCTGATGTCAAATAAAATACAATTGTGAGAGTTCTTAAACAGTTGTCTTTCTAATTGTGGCCTGAAGCAGGAAAAGGAAGGAGTATAGTAAACTTTGATATGGATCCTCCTGCAGTTGTTGCTGGAACATTGATGACGTTAGCTAGATGATTCAATCAACCTGATGCTTTACATAAGATAGAAAAAGGGATAGGTTTCATCAGCAATATGAGGAATAATATTGTGTTGTATTAAGACAGCACACCAGTCTACTGTTACATCATTGTCAAGATGTGTCTCGTTATGTTAACAAGCTAAAAACTAAACAAATTGCCTCTCACAGCAGCAGAAACAAATAATCCACATACTAGCAATGCCCACTTTATTCTCTCTCTTTTTAAATTTACTTTTATTTTTTATTCCTGTGAGGTAATGTAACAACACTTACTTCTTGCGTTATTTGCCAAAAGGCCAGTTGTCAGCTGCTCTACTTCTCTACATTACATAAAATGATTTTCTAATGTTCTGTGCTTGGGCCTGGTAAAGCTTACGTGCATTAAAAGGCGTAGACTTGCAAAAACTGTGTTTCAGTAAGGATGAGAAATACCTGGGAATAAATAGATGTAGAGAGAGATGTATGGAAAAATTATTTTGGTGTGTGTGGTGGCCTGTGCAAGACAAGGAGTGAGGCACCCTCATCTGTACTGCCAAGTGTGGCTGGGACCATCAAATCTTTTTGCAGGCTGAGATGAGAGCTGTCAGAATGGCTTACAGCACTGCAAAGTGCTGTAATTGCTGCTTGCTCCAGGCACAGATGTTGATGCCAAGAAATCTGCTGTGTTTGACAGCCACAGCTAGTTCATAGATTTGGGAGACTCTATGTCCTTTTCTCCTGGCTGCTGTGGCTGTGCTTTTTAAGCCTGATGCACAAATTAGTTGTATGTGCTGTTGCTGCCGCTTAATGCTCTATGGCATGATGCTACCCCACATCCCAGTTTTTATTAATGGCACTTGTATTGATTAGGCAGGGAATTCTGCTGTTAGGCTACACATGAGGCCTGTTTAGCATCCAAGAAAAGTTGCCATTGGCTTCAGTGGAGGCTAGGATCAGGTTTTATGTAAGTCAGAACACTTTCTGTAAAAAGAATTTGATCTCATGCTGAAAGCAATTAGGAACTTTGCTCTAGGCTGGGGCAAAGCACCTCCTAAATTCATTTTTCATACATCTTCATGTACTTGGGTGTGATTAGTGTTTCTTGAGAGCACTAGAATCTGTTCCTGGTAGTTAGGAGCATGAGAGTTCTGTTGTATGTATATCTTCAGTTTGACTTGAAGGAAATTGAGCCTGCATTTGCTGTCTGAGCAGTTTCACTGTGGGCCTGTACAACTGAGGAGGACTCAGTTGGAGAAGTCAGGTTTTGGCTCTTTACCTGCCACTGTCTTCTGTCCTTTTCCTCCTTCCTTTCTGCAGGGCTCAGTCTCATAAATGTATTCTGAGATACTCTGCTGGAATGATCCTGTAGAAGAGACAGGTAAGTATGTCGTTATTTGAATAAAAGGTCCTGGTCCTAAATGGTGAATATTGCTGTTCATCTAATGAGCAGACTCTGACCTGGAATGCATTAAAGGTAAAACCAGCTCAGCCTGTTATATGGTCTGAAATGATAAGAGTAAAATTATCTAGGAAACCAACCAGATGACAGCTCCAGGTATAAGTGAAGGAACACCTAGAAATAGACTGGATGTAACTTACATGGCTTATTGTACCTTATTCTAGCAGGTGTCATGTCAGGATGACAGCCAGCACAGGCACAGAGAGACAAGCGGTTGCATTGACTTCACCCTGGGAAAGAGCACAGCTGAGTGAGGCTGGAGAAATTCAAGAGACAGGGTGAAGGGTAGCCCCAGTTTGAGAGCAAGAAGGACCTGATCACAACCTGATGTTATTGGGTGAAGGAATACAAAGGCAGGAGTCGAAGTGATTAAGCCAGCAAAATTTAGAGAACTTGTATATCAAAGGCTTGTTTTTCAACTTTGTTGGAAACTGATGCTGAAGGGTAGTCTTTGAGAGGAGTAGAGGATTTATCTGTATTGCTGAGCAGGCTTTAATGCTGATGAAAGCCTCTGGACTCGAATTATGTTGCTGTCCTGAGGGATGGTGTGAAAGGAAACTTGCTGGAGAACTAGCAGACGTGAAGCCATAGGGACAAGATGACAAAGGCATTCTAGGAGGGGAAATGTGTTCAAACGTACTCACTGGCATTTATTACAATTTTGGATATCTTTCCGATATGACTTTTTCTGTTTGTGGAGAAAATGAGAATCTCATTTTGAACTACAGAAAACTCATTAAAAATATATTAAAGTATTTTCTTTTTCAGATGACAAGAAGCTGAATAAAGAGCTACTCTGAAGTGTCGTTCACAGCATAGGAAAGAACAACAAAATGACATGAACAACTGCGGCTCACCAGTGTTGTAGCTACTGGGTGGGTTGTTTTTGAACTGATTACAGACTGAGATGGTACTTATGTCATTTCTTTACAAGGGTGATGTTTAGATCACTTGCCCATAAAAGGCCTTCAAAGACTCCTGCCCATTTTACAAGGTGTATATGGGTGCAGGTTCCCAGATGACATAAATTAACTGGAAACATAAAGTAGCCAAAACCAGTGGGCCGTTATAGCGAAGAAGCCCCATGGTGTCCCTTGAAGCATACTAGAAGGTGTTTTGCTTTAGGAGTCTGTCTAGGATCTGGAGGTGACAAAGGTGCATGATTCAGTTCATAGTTCAAGGAATAATTTTGGACACATTTTTCACAGTGTTTCAGGATCCCTTGTTTGAGGAACCTATATGCTCAGAGAGCCTTAGCACCAGGTAACATTGTATGTGGAGTGCGTATAGATAGCCTTTGCATTGCCTACAGATGTTGCTGGATTTGGCCCTAAATACAGCTAAAATGGCAGCTGATAAAGCAGTTTATGGACTTGCAATATGGGAACTGGACTCAGTTGAAGAGGCCAAAGGGTTATGTGGGTTGTATGGACACAGACCAAGGTATAGGATGATTATTTTTCCCCAAGGATACAACCATCCTGTGAGCTCCACCCCAGCTTTGTGGCTAAATGCAATAGTGGTTTTGATACTTGGCTCAAAAGGAGGCTTTGTAAAAGTAGAGGTAGCCAGTCAGAAGTTAAATTGGCCTGATTATGTACCTGTATTATGACCCTGTATGGGTCTGGGCCTGTGAAGTTCTGAATTAAAAACCCTGAGCTACGTGCTGGTCATTGTGGCTTTTTAGGTTACCCTCAGTGAAACCCAACATCCAAACCTATTGTAGAGCTTGAACTAGACCCAAGCAGATGCTAGTTCATGCTGATAACATTCCAAAGGCCTTTCTTCCTGTATTCTTTTTCAAAGACTGGGGGACAGGAGAGAGGGGCAGGTAACAGGGAAATAAAGTTGGGCAGTGGATGGGAGGGAAAGGCAGTTCTACTCTTAGATAATCTTGACATAATTTGAAAAATATAAAAAAAAATGTTTGTTTTCCAAGGTAATTTAAGGTCTTGGGTCACTGCTTTATGTCTTTTTTTTTTTTTTCCCCTCTAACAAGTATGCTGTGGAATGCAACTCTTGCTGAAATGCTTAAATTGGTTATGTAGAGACTTGTACTGAACTCTAAATTAAATCCTTGGTTATGTATCCAGCCTCTGTCACAGTGGATGCTGCAGTCTGGTTGTTCAGTCAGATGGGAAGAAGAACTGACCTGTGACAGCCATAGGTTTACGGGTGCTCAAAGTAAGAGTTGAGGGAATGAGCCTGAGCATTCTCTTGTTGTTTCATGCAGATTCATTTGTCATTACCTTGTTCACATTAAAGTCAGATTCATCGAGTAAATTATATCATATGTGAGCAGCTCTTACTTCCATTATCATAGGAGCAGGGTGTGCTAAATTGAGCAAATCAACCAAATCATTACTTAGTTCTGTGCTTAGTTCATTGTCATGGATTTTCCCCATGAGTATTAGTTATGTCCTTGCAAATGCATTGTTGTTGTGTTTCTCTGTAACCATTATTTTGGTTTTGAATTTTGAAATTTAGGTGACCCTCACAAGTAGTTAATTCAGGTTGCAAACAGCTTTGTGTTGTGTCATTAACATGTTTATTTTAAAAGTTTTCTAGGGAAGCTTGTATAGAATAAGGCATTCTGCATGAGTTATAAAGAAATGAGAGAAGTACAGAAGATATTTTCAACTGTGTTTGTGCTGGAGGTACTGAAAAGCAAGGTACAGATCCCTACAATGGCCAAAGTACAGTAGTCCAAGGCCATCAGATTTAACCTTAAATCCTGCTGGATTTTTTCAGTTAGGCTTTATCCCATATCCTGCTTCTGTTTCTCTCTCTCTTTGTTTTTCTCTCTTTTTTCCTTTACTTTTTTTTTTGTCCAGTAGTGCTCCCTGATCTCTCTTCATAACTGATTTCCTCAGCTAACCTAATAATTGACTTCAGTGGGACTTGAAGACATGCTCAAGTGCTCTCCTGAAGAAGGATGCTCTAGTTAATCAGGACTGAAATTGTCTGTGAAGTAAATAATGTTTATGAAGAGTTTTCTGAGTTATGAATAAATGCAGGAACAGTTTGTTCATGTTAATTTTGTCAAAAATTACTTTATTCATAAATTTTTCAGACAGCTAGACAAACCTCCGATACCTGGTGTGGAACAGAAATAATCCCACTTAGATATTCTTTTAGTAACTTCTGTTGGCACCCCCCAGTGCAGTAGTTATACTCTGCAATCCAGTGTTTGGACAGTGAAACAAAGACATAGTTTTATTTCTTTCTTGCTTTTGTTTCTTCCTGACTATGTCTATAATAGAAGTTAAGTACCTGAACTAGTCTCTGGAGTGGTTTTGGCTTGCAGCAGCTAGCCAGGTGGTTTCTGGACATAATATGGGAGTTCATGATGAGAGCTTTCTCAGTACATAGTTGCCCTCACTGGAAGGCAAGAGAAGTAAATGGCATTATTCAGTTCACAGCCAACTGGCCTCAGCAGCCAGCCAATGTCCCTGGCAGGTTTAACCTATTACATAGGTGCACCAGAAAGCAGTGGGGTAGAGAAGAGTCCTTGTGTTCCTTAGGGGACTGCCATTTTACCTGGCCATTTAGCAGAAGCTGTATGGAGGAATATGGCAAACCGTGTTGAAAGTAGAATTTTTAAAAAGCAGTTGCAGAGGAAAACCCCATCAGGTTATAATAATCCTAGCTGAAGGTCAGATTTGTCTATCATTAGTGGCATTGTATGCCCTTATTACCTGTTTTTCAAAATGAATTGACATGTATTACTGCAATTAGATCTTTTGGAAGTGCTTTCCGTTGTCTAGGGAATAATCCTAACACATTCCCTCATTTTCAGATAAAGCCATTTAGTGTTTCAGACTTCACAAGTAAATGATCTTGCTGGTGCAATCTCATGTGAACCTCACAGTCTGTGATCACATCTGAGCAGTGGCATATAGATAAATCACCTGAGACATACCACAGCTTATTTGACCCAGACTAACATACAGTGATAGCTCCATGAATCATCAAGCATATGGCCAAAGTGCACATACTCTAGATAAACTTTTCACTTCTTGTAGTCTTTCAGATCTGACAGTAGACAGGAAATCTTCTGGCCCTTGCATGCAGGTGGCTGATATTGCTGCCTTCTTGCAGATCACTTGAGTTCATGTCATTGTCATTAAACATTAGAGAAGTATTGGAGTTGTTTTGAGCTGAAATGTTTCATAGAGCTTTCTTTGAGCAAGAAAGATGTCATAAAAAATGAAATTATCACAGATTTTTGTGTTCTTCAGTGTCAAAAAGTTGAGCTTCAAAAACAATGATTAAAGATGAATCTTTAAAGCACCTAAGTTTACAGGTCAACAAACCCAAGATTTTCAAACTTTCGATGAAAAAACAGTTTTGTCCAGTTCTGATAGAAAAAGATGGATTAGAAACCAACCACTGAGTAGGAGTGTACATGCCCCATTTTAATAAACTTGATCTAAAGAATTTCAAGTCAGGGGTTGCATCAGCTTGCCGACTTGCAGGTGACAGAGAAGGAAAATATTCAAAATTTAAGAAAAAGAAAATGACTGAATCAAGAACAAATCTTGTTTTGACCATCTGCACAGGTCTATGACACTGTACTGCAGAGACAATAAGGCTATGTACCCTGCTTGCCTTGAAGTTCAAAGAGAAGATGGCAGAGTTCAGATAAATAAGAATGATTCATGATGAAGGTGAAGAGCTTCAGGGTGACTAAGAGTGTTTTCTTTCTCCCTGAGAAACAGGGAACCACCTCTGGATCTGACCTGAAGTCTTTGGTTAAGTCAAGGAACAGGATTTTTTAAGCCACTATGATTCTATATGTTCTTTGTCATGGAGTTATTTATTTATTTATTTATTTTAATTTAAATACTTGAATGTCTGTGTCTGGTATTGAGCTTCCCAGTCCTGCCCAGCACTGAAACAAAGTTTAAGCATGTAAGCAGTGACTTTATGAATTATAAGCCTTATGCTTGGCTGAGTCAAAAGCTCAGATAAATGTAGGACTAAACCCATAAGAAAAAATAAATATTTACAGACTTTTGACCTGTGCAAAACTATTCAATATAATGAAATTTATATTTCAAGCAACTGTATAATTAAAGACTAATTTCAGAGAGGTGTCAGACATGAACCTGCATGTTGTTTTAGGAGAAATTCAGTGTTTTGTGCATCTCACCTTATGGATAAGCCTAAAGGATAGGATACTGCAGGTATCAATACCTGTTATTAATAATAGAAAAATATTTAAGTTAGGAGGAGGTAAGGACTGATAAACATAGAATGGCATTGTGACTATAGAATTGCATTCTTAAATGAAGCTGGAGAAAAGAATCAGCTTTAGTAGCAAAGATACTAGTTATAGAAAAATAGTGTGTCTTGATAAGCCGAATTTTTAGAGAATTTTTTATATACAAGTAAAATTTAGAGCTTTGGAAATCAAAAAATTATGAAATGTCAAGAAGTGTGATACAGTATTGAAAAGTGTAACCAAAAAAGTTACCTCAGCTGGAGCAAATGTCGCCGAGTTTGAACTGAGTATCAAGCATATCTATAACATACTATTGCAGCACACTGAAAAATATGTTAGTTGCCATCTGGAAAGTTGCAGTGATTGCACTTTTTAAAAATTTCCTTCTAACAAGAAGCAATTTTGCAATCTCAGCTGTGGCAGAAATTATCAAGATGAAATGCTTCTTTACCTTTGCTTAAATGATACATTATGCAAATTGAAAACAGCAATTTAAGGAAACAATTACATAAAGAGAACAGTATTTCTGATCCTCAAACAGGAAATGTTAAGGGATAAAAAAAGCAAACCCTAAATGCTGTTGACTTCAAGCTATTACAGGAAGAATGCTCAATACCTTTCTTCGTTTGAAGGCTTCCTGGCTCAGCAGTTGTCAATAAAGACAGTCCTCGTATAACATCCCTGATGTGAGGCTTTTAAAACACTGAGAACAAGTAAGTAAAGGTGTACGCCTGCTGAAAACATGAAATGTGAAGATAGTACTATTGAAAAGGTATAGAGTTAGTAAACAAGTTACTTCCAGGCCAGAATTGAAAGCAGACTCTTACCCTGACCTAAATTACTGCACCCTCTTCACATTTATCAGCTTCTATAATATTTGTGGCTCTTTGCTGTTAGTGTCAAACAGCCCAGTGCTTGCTGATCCATGTTCATCAGCGAGTGTTTTTACTAACAATTTATTTATGTCAGGCTTTAAAATTGAGAAGATGGTCAGTGTTTCTATGACTGGGGAAAAACGGATGTTCAGGTTATGAGAATACTGTGGCCCAGTTCACTAATCCACTCCCATCATGTATTTCAGTGATTTTAAGCATGTGTTTACATCTTGTTGACTTCATATGCTTTATCAATCATCTGTATGTAGAAAACTTTTTAGTCTTCTACATTTTGACTGGCAACTCAAACTCATGGGTTGACATTCACCCAGTGAGGGAGACTTTTGACATTGGGAAAAACCTCTAGCTGCTATTGTATTCCAGCACAGGGCTGCCATGGAGTCTTTGTCATTGCTTTTTCTTCTTAAAAAGCCTGTATTAGAAATGTTTTAATGCTGTTAGTACTGCCGTGGTATGAGTCTGGATTAGCTGATCTCTTCAGGTCCATTATGATGAAAATTAGGATGTATTGCCTTTATTTAATGAATCAAATATTATTTTGAGTCATTATTACGATTTTTGTGAACATGGCTACTTTCTTAACAGTTTGCATCTTTATTATGAAGACTCCTGCTACTGTCTTTGTCACAGACTGAGTTGGTGACTGGCAGTTTATATGCCTAGACTTTCTTTAATTCTATTCAGACTCTCTATCTGTACATTCAAGTTTCTTAGGCAAAAACAGAGAGGTTATGTCATTTGTAGGTAAACCAATCATTTTTTTATTCATATCAAAATATAGATTTTACAAAAACTTTTCTTAGACTACGATGTTTTCTACACTGCTTTTAGCTTTTAGCTATGTTGCAGCTCAGCTTTACCTTGTTGAAGTAATGTGTAATGTAGTGGCAAGTTGTAAGACCAAAACCATGTGTCATCTAGGCAGTTCAAATTATGTCCTCTCTTCTTTTCAAAGGTGCAGTTAAAAGGTCCTGTTCTTCTCTTTTTGCCCTCCACCTGCACACCTTTCTGAATTAATATTTTAGCAGTACAGTGATGGGGGAGGTTGTGGTGCAAGGCAGATATGATGCCAAAGAAGCAAAAGTTGCAGAGGGATTAACTGAAGCTATGGGTGACAGTAAAAAAATGAATATGAATGGTATGAATGTTTGGGGGTGGGGAATAAACCTGGACCGTGTTAGCTTAAAAAAAAGACAGCTGTGAGGTGCTGGGATTGTGGCTGTTAACTACCTGCTGCCATCACTACTGACATCACTGTATATTGGGATAAGGGACAAGAAGAAGTTTGGTGCATTAGTATCATGTATTCTTGGAAATATGTTCAACTGCTGCACAAACGGTATGTATTTTGAGTTAGGATGTGTTTATTATTTTAGATTGTTATGATTGAGGGTTGTGTTTGTGTTTTCTTTGTTTAGGAGTGGGTGCTAAATCTTAACTGTTGCTGAAAGTATTTAGTAGGTACGTAGTTGCTGGCTTGTTCATATCACTTCTCTCTGTTTCCTAATATTGTAATTCAGTGTGTCCCCAGTTGAACATAAATTTATAGAGAGAGGTAGCTTGGTGAGCACTAAAAATGTAATAAAAGCTCTGGTAATAGGAAACATCATTAGATTGAGTTGACATTTGTCAGTTCTCTAAATTTTGTGAGAACAAACGTAGGTGTATAATTAAGATGTTCAGTTTGCAGACTAAACTATGAAATACAGTGAGTGAAGAAAACTGAGCTGGAGAAAAATTGAATTAGGAAGCTCAGAAATTGAAGTGAAGATAATGCCTGGGATTTCCTTAAGAAAAGAAAAGAAAGATCAGGAAACCTAGGATTCAAAATATTGTAGAAAATATCTCCATATCTTTTTAAGTGAATAAAACTCTCTGAAAGGATTTTGGGAAGTATTTAGAGTGTCTTCAAGAAGTTGAGGAAAGGCTGATGATTTAAATAAAATACCGTGAAGGTCAGAAAATGAGTGGGTAAAGAAAATTATAAGCAGTCAACCTCAGTTAGACACTAAAAAGGAATTAAAACAAATAAAGGGCTTTTAGCTTAATAAGGATGAGATAATGACACTTTACATACTGTATTAATACAGTATTAAGACAGAAATAATATAGGGAAATAATATAACAATAGTAATAGAGAGTTGTACTGAAACAATACACAAATATATGAGTAAAGTTGTGAGTTTTCACATTTCAGTGTTTCTGAAAGAAAAATGAAGTGGGATTAAAAAAAATAATCAAATGAGAACAAAAAAAGGTATTTTTGCATTTTTAAAGTTGGTTAGAGGTTGTATGCAATAAAGTGTCAGAGACATACCTGTTTAGAATTGAATCAGCAGGTATTGTTGCTTGTATGTTCATCACCTCTGAACGAGAAGCTGTATAATTGCACTGGGATCATGTTGTACCTGAAGTAAAAGCTCTGCTGCGAAACGAGCTGCGTGTTGAAAAGGCAATCATTTGCTGGAAGGCTTCACTCTGGCATGCACCTTTCAAAGAAAGTAGTGTTTGCAGTGTGGCTGGTCCAGAGTGAATTATGGGCATTATGAAACCTGTTGAAATGGGCTCTTTTCGGTACTTCAGCATCCCCTTGAGACTTGCATGGGAGCTAAATGCTGAATTATGCAGGCTGAAGCAGACATGCAGAAGTGTAGAAAGCTGCCAGTGAGGACTTTGGGTGGCGTCAAAAGGTTTTGAGCACTTCCAGTTTTTGAGGATTGCTGAATACAATTATGTTGGGAAAAATTTGGTTGGCTAAATCCTGCTGTGGGGCCTGCCTACCTCTTCTTTAGTACATCTAATCTTTAGTACATCTTTAGTACCTCTCAGATCAGTAATTTCCAACACAACGTGATCTGTTAAATTGAGCTTGTAGCATTCACTTAAAAACAAACAAACAACTTGATTCATTCTAGGCTCTTTCAGCAGATTTAATTTCATTAGAGGGAATGTCTGGCAAGAGATCCGATAGACCCTGGGGCCAGGAGCATGTACAGTGTGTGCCATGTAGCTGCAAACCCAGGGACCCTGTCTTAGTCATGTTTGGTAACGTATACATGGAAAGATAGACTTTGGCTCTAAGACATTACAAGCTTTTTCCTATTTATTTGTTTTTACATTATTTAGTTTTTCTGCATTCTTCTATAAGCAATTCGTCATCCTTAATTTTCATTACTGTGCAGCAGTTTTCTCTTCTGCAGTGCCAGTCCTTCCTCTTTCAGTGTGTCTCTAGTGCTCTTGTTGGTCTGTTCACTCTGTCTTCCCCTTCTCTGTGCCGTGTTCCGCCATCCCAGTCTAGTCAGATCTAAACTGATCATAGAAATCTTTATGTTCCTTCATTTGAAGCAGCTTGGTACAGTTCTTCACTTCTTTGTGCCTGACAATTATGTCTGTGGCTTTGTCATCCCAATCAGTGGGAGTACAAGAACTAGCAACATCCTGGCATCCTTTTTGAACACACGCACAAGATAGCTTTTCTGAATGCTGTTCTGTCACGATGTTCAAAGCAAACATCTACTGCAATGCAGCTGTTTGAGCTGTGCCTGCACTTGGTACTATTTTTGTTTGAGTTCAACACATTTTCTTAAACCTTTTTCTGTAAACTCAGATACGTGCTGCAAGCTGATAGCTATTCAGAGAAAAGCATAATCCCTAGGAGCTGCCTGCCTTGACAAACATGCATATGCTTTTCAGTGTGTCAACAGGCAGTTGTTCAAGCACTGTTTGTTCCCTCAGTTTATATTAGCCTGGCCCAACACTTGAATAATTTTTTCATTTGCTTTCACTGAAGGAGATTGGAAGAATGTCCAGAATGGTGAATTTGACAACTGTAGATCCCCACAGTCCCAGCTCCGATGGTTTCATTATTCAACCTTTTACACTCTATTAGGGTTATATTAGAATACTAATATTCCAGAACTAGGATTGTGCAATAGATATTACTCACATGAGCAGTCCCTGCTCATTTGAGTACCTAAACCCAGGTGTTGACATGCCAGAGACAGTCTTTTGTTTATTTATCTTCATTAGCTCGTTTTTCCTATTCCCCTGCCACAGTGCATTCCTACCTCGGTAAAACAGCTTACATCTGTGACCTCAGGAGAAATGCTACTGCTCTGCTGGTTTTCCCAGTCAAGCTCATTTCAAATTAAAGGATCTTGCTCTATGCACACCCAGAGCCTCATCTGTAATCATCCTTCAAATCTGTAGTTTATTCTGTAATTAACTTGTAACTACATGGCTCTTGCAGTGTACAAGCAGTTCAGTTCTTTATGTAAAATGATCTGCTGATTTGTGAATGGTTTAAAATGTTTTTCTTTGGGAATATTTTTGACTTTTTCATTACAATACTGAGAAAAGCGGAAGGTGCTTTTTACGACTTAGCCAAGTTATAAACACCAGAAGATTAAAGATCTCCACCTCTTTCAAAGAATGAGACCTGGTACAACGGATCATTTCACATCATGTCTGGAACTCTTTCTGAAGCTAAGTAGCTGTTAGAGTGATTAAAATATTTTGATAGTGTGATTATAAAAACAGGCTGCAGTCTGGCATGGAATGGGACTTACTCCATTCAGGTATCTACTAGTGATGGGGGCTATCATTTGAATCTTTGACAGCTGTGGTGCTAACATAAATATTGCATAAATTAACTGAGTATTGTAATACTAGCATACCTTTTTTGGCTTCTGGGGGTTTTCAGGAGGCTGTGGGTCTCCCCTTTTTCCCTACTACAGTAAAAACTCATCTGCAGGTGATGAAAAATTGTGGGAGCTAGGACTTAACACTAAGTTACATTTTCTTCTACTTATTACAGCCGTTTCCTCCACCCAGTCCCCTCTGGGGTCAGCCATGCACAGGGTGCTCTCTGCATTCTGCATTTTGCTAGGGAGAGTGCAGGAAGGTGCAGATCACGAGAGGGTAAAATGTGAGCAATTCGCGAAATGCAACGGTCCTTTGACATGCAGCACAGAATATCCTGCTGGCCGACATGAAGAAGTACAGGTGGTGGGGAACAGCTCACAAGTTTGAAAAGCTTCCTCTTCTAGAAAAGAACGAGCTTGGAGAAGGAAGAGAGTTTTAGGGTTTTCATTTTACAGGAGATTTTTTTTTTTGAGGGGGGAAGAGGGGTGAATAAAAGCAGGGGAGGGTGTTTCTCTTGAAGAGTCTGGAGTTCCCTGTATATGCCATCTAAAGATGGGCAAATTATATTCTTGTGCTGACTTCAACTACATAGAGTTGATCTGATCCCTTGCTTTTGGTGAAAAATTAGACAGTTGGGGATTTTAACATTAAATTAGTTGTGGTGCTCACTGAGCTGACTGGAAGGAGGCATGGACAACACATCCCTACTGCCATTCCCTTACTATCCCGGCTGTTACCACAAGCAACACACATAATGTTCCCTTCAAGGAAGGGAAGTAGAGGTAGGACCTGAGCCAGGAGCATCAGCTAACGCAAGCCTGATCTTATGGAGAGTATCTCTGCCTCACTGCTTTGAAGTAACGCTACTGTGAGAGTAGCATGCCACCTCTCTCTTGAACATGGCTATTTTGATAGATTTTACTGTGTTTGCAAAGCTCTGGTATCTTAAAGAGCACAAACATCTAGTTTGTCTCTTTGTTTTTCCCTTAGTATTCACAGTTTGCTCTGGGCACTTGCAGCATTTAGGAAGAATATCAGTCTGATTTGTTGCCTGCAAGAGAGTCTAATTAAAACGAGAGAGCAGGATGGGAACTGATGACACACAGTGCAGCTGAGCTGCTCCCAAAGCTGAACATGGCAGCTGCAGTTTTCGTCATTTGCAAATCCTCAGCCAACACGTTGGCCCACAGAGTTAAAATAAATGTCTAATTATGTTGTGTAATTATTTCGGCTTCAAATACATGCTTGCAAAGTATTGCAAAAGATGCGAGAGAGAGACAGAGAGCGTCACAATCACGACTGTGGCCTGCCAATAAATCTGAAATCATGGTGCTTTTTCTTAGTCAGGTTCTCTCCTCCCCCTCCCAGGTGGTCAGGCTGCAGAGGAAGGTGTGTGTGTGTGTGCTTGAACCAGTCTCCAGCCCTCTCCCCTCCCTGTCACTAGCTCTGATTCACAGCACTGTTTTTCAGCATGACGCTAATTAGCTGCCGAGCAGTGAGATACTGCAAATGCTGAGAGAAAAGACAGGAAAAGACTTCAAAGGTGTTTACCATTTTCTTTATTTTTTTTAAATCATATTATGAAAGTGATAAAAGAAATATCTAATCACTGAAGCCCGGATCCTGCTATTTCTTGTGTGCAGGGAGACATTGTTCTAGGTTATTCTGGGGTAAAGAGGTTACGACTTTGTTCTTTGCTTTCCATGTTCTTTGCTTATTCAGTGGGCCAAGGAGAGGCAGCAAATGTAGATTGCTTTGTTAAGTCTGGTGGCTAGATGTGGACAGGGTGGCCCTAGTGTGCCAGGTAGAGGAAAATTGCTGCAGCGAAGGAGACTGAGATCCCCACATTAGCGCAGCCTCTTGGGAGGTGAAATGTGCGTAAGGTCTAAGTCCAGTACTGAGAGTGGCGAGCTTTTCACCCACAGCTTAAGCAAATGCTCCTGATTAAAGCAAGGAGGACAATTAGGTGCTTAAGACTCTTTGTAGCTTTAGCCCATACCCACAAAATTACTTGCTGGTAAATAGATTAATACTATCTAGATTAATGGGTTCACTCCCTTTTTTACAAAGCTTGTGTATCAGCTAAGATGTTTGTGAATGAAGTGTTCATCTAAATTATCTTTACCAAGAGCACTGGAAATGAATTCACTTTCCACACATGAATGGGTCCCTCTGATCATGGATATTTACTTAAATGGGAGCCCATTACAGCTGTAATGTGTTATCAATTTGCCATTCTTTAAATAGCTCAAGAGCAGATGAATGTTGAATACATTGTCAGAAAGTAGGGAAAAAAGTTTGTAACAAAGACTTCTGATTTTCATCTAAATCTTCTTGTCTGTTCCTGATGTTAAAGGTCTTCCTTTCCCCAATCAGAGAAATTCTGCATAACATGAATGAAGATTATTAAAATAGCCAGTCCCTCACTATTAATTTGTATGACGGCGACATCTGAACTCTTCAGGGAATACTTCAAGTCAACAGTTTGCAGTCATCAAACTCCTGATTAATACACAAAGAAATTCTCACTGCAGGTGATGAACTTGGTGATCTCTATCTAGAACATAGTTTTGCTCTCCCACAAACAGAATCTCACATTTCTTACATCTATACTGAGACGTCCGTTTCTACGTAGAAATAATAAGAAGGAAAAATACACCCGAGAGCTCTGAGAAGCCAGGCCTATTCGGAACCCAAAGTTTTGGTTTTTCTGTTTGGTTTTTTTTTTTTTTTTTTTAAATGACGCACATTTTGCACTCCAAAGGGATTTACTCTAACAACAGTTGTTAATTATTGCAAAGAGAAACTGGCTGGAGAGGAAAAAGAATTGTCCCCAGAGTTTAATGTCAGTTTGCTGCTGATCTCTCTTCAGCTAATATAATATTGGTACTGCAAACAATGACTGCACACTTCAGTCAACTAGAAAGCCAATTGATTTCTTAATACTTCTTTTGGAGCATGCAGTCAGTCAGCTGTACTCTCCTTTTTCCAAACAAAGCTTTCTGATTGTAATTCTCTGTTTCTTCCCCAAACTGATTCTTTGTAAAATTAGAGCATTAAAAAAAAGACTTTCTGGAAAGCCTCCTAGGCTAGGTTTCATTTCTTTTGTTTGTCTGATTTGGGGGGGTGGTGGTGATGTGTATTAATGTGGTGATTACATAGAGAACTTGGTGCCCATCTCAGAGTGGTAAGAATTTAAATGAGTGATTTTTATTTCTTTTAACCTGGAGATAGCATAAATCACAATATGATAAAATGCACAAATTAGAGCAAACTGAAATCACATTTCTTCTGTTGTCTTTGGGTTTGTAAACCTTGCCAGTCCATTTCCTTATCTGTTTCTTTTTTTTTTTTTTTGCATGTACATATCTGTGAGTAGTATTTTATTCTCACATGTATTTCAGGATTTATTCAGGTCTGTTTTTTTTAAACTGTGCAATTAATTAATGTATAGATTGTCATTAGCCTTTATCCAGATACCAGCTACAGTTTCTTTTTATCTTGGATGTTATTTTCATATAATTCGAAGCAAGTCTAAAAAGATATTTTATTTTCTGCACCTTTCTGTATTCATTTTCAACATGAGTGAAAAAGACTCCTAGATTTTGTGCTGAGAGAAGAATCAATGCAATTACTCAGATATAGAAGGATATTAAAGTATACCATGATAGCTTCTGCTCACTGAAACCCTGATCTGATCCCCATTTCATAAGCAGTTGAAGGGGACCAAAAAAGATGTTAACTGTACCTTTCTGAATGTGAATTTCTACCTGGGCATGCAGAGGAACATCATTAACACCACTCATTACTAGTCTTCAATGTCCACATGGAGACCAGTAACGAG
>NW_009931420.1:104163-142038 GCF_000696875.1 Nestor notabilis | reverse complement strand
GCCTGTGAGCATGAGGCTGCTCCTATCTGCCCGTAGAGTACTTCATCCACAGAGACCTCCTGATCAGGCAGTCTGTAACAGATCCCCACAGTAATGTCCCCCATTGCTGTTCTCCCTTTGACCCTGACCCACAAGCTCTCTGTTGAGTGATCACCTATCCCCAGACAGAGTTCCATACTCTCCAGCCTATCACTGACATAAATAGCAACTCCCCTTCCTCGTCTGCCAGGCCTGTCTTTTCTAAAGAGCCTGTAACCTTCCATTCCAACACTCCAGTTATAGGAGCTATCCCACCATGTTTCTGTGATACCAATGACATCGTATTCCTGCACTCAATAGACATCTTTCATTCTTTCAAAAGTAGTTCGTAATTCCCATCACACTTGTAGAATACACAAGGATTTAGGTACTTCCCACTGCCCCTTGGCTTAGAGAGTCCGATGGCTGAAATATCAGAGATCCTTTAGGATGGAGTTCCTCAATATGGACAATTAAATTAAAGACATAGTTACAAAGTCAGCTGGTTTATCTGAGCCTCCTGGTACTCAGAGCTTCACATAGGAATGGAAATTGAAAAGCTAAACTTTCCTGAGACCCAAGTGATCCAGTTTCCCAGAGATGAGTTAGAAAGTGATGACAATTCACCTTTTTACCTAAGCGTTTCCAAAGTGCTACCAACACAGCTGAAGGAAAAACCCAAAAGTGTGAATGGCCGCTCTGAGGCATGTGTTTTGTCTGAAGCAAGGGTAAAAATAGCCACTGACATTTTCCTTGTCTCATATTTGAGCCTTAACCACCACATCCTTCCTCTGTATGTCTCATGCAATTTGTCATGAGACAAATGGGGGAAAAAGGTGTTAAGTAAAATGACTCCTGTGTCTTTCTGTTGATGGGATGTGGAGAGGCAGAGGAGAAGGTTTCTGTGTTGTGGTGGTCAGTGACTACTCAGATCAGAAGTGTCTGAGGGAAGTTGTCATTGGAGATGCTCACAAAGAGCATCTGTCTTGAGATTTCCGCAACCCTGGCAGAAATGCTGCCCAAAGCAACTCCTTAGACTGCCTTTTGCATGGTGGGTGGGCTTGAGCTTGTCTTCAGCATTTCTAAGGCAATATGTAAGATCCCTAATCTTGTATGTAATTAAATGCAAGAATCCCTTTAAGAGGCAGTTTGGGAATACTCTCCCTCATCTCCGTCAGGGTGGTCAACTCTGCTTTTCAGCATTTTTCACAACCCCAGGAAGATGGGGAGGAAAGGAGGGCAAAAGACAACTCTGGGTTGGTCAGTGATGCTTTCCTGGGCTCTGCTCAACCCTTTCTCTCTCGTCTCTTATCCCTATCCAAAGCTCTGAGAGTGTTAATTTGGCTGGCAAGACAGGCAGTGCGACAAGGAGCTGGACATGCTTTTGAGCTGGGCAGCATCGTCGTTTGCTTGGCCTGAAAACAGTTATCTTAGAAGGGGGATTGTTTTACAAGCCCCATCAGACATCACTCAGGTCAGGTTGTTTTGTCAAAGCTCATTGGCTGATCTTGGTGCACGAGGCCAAACTTCTGGTAATGACCTTGGGAGTGTCTGCAAAAATCTATCACCACTAAAGATGGCCACAGCCATAGATTCTTGTCAGCTGAGAAACATGCCAGCTGCCTCCTCCCAAAATACCTCAGCATGTCCTCACTTCTCCAAAGAAATGTCAGAGTATGAGAGTGCCAAAGAGGAGTGGTGAGGGAGCAGGGCTGGTCATCCTCATCAGGCTCAGGCCAAGCCTTCCTCCCCTACTCCAACAGGTGAAATCCAATCAGAACTCTGATAAGAGAAGGGTTTTCTTTTCCATTGGAAAGTGATGGTGTGAGGTCCAGTTCTCCCCTGTTTTATCAGCAGGCTAGTAAATGGATGGATGTTGTCAGCATTAGGATTTGCCTGTGTGATGTTCCTTACTGATGTCCTGGGACTTGTTTTATGGATTGCTGTAGTTATTTGTAGCAAAGCCTGGATAGATCACTGGGCTGAGAGAGGCCAGTAAAAGAATAGAACTGAGTGGGAGGGTCTTATGAGCAATAAACACAAGATCCTTTTCTGTTTATGAATAAGTTCTTCTGTTTCACCCCCTCTATGTGGAAAAGGAACCAGGAGTGGGAGATGTTAAAGCACCAAAAAGGAATCAAGATGTATCTGTAGGTCTGGGCCAATAGTGTGAAAAAAAGTTACAAGAGAAATGTCAGCACAGGAGCACCTTTTTGGTAATGAGCTGATTTGCAAACTGTGGAAAATGTTAGGATTTCAAGCATCAGTTGTGTGTCCTGATGGTGTATTAACCACCTAATACCTTGGAAAAGGTTGTTAGACTCAAGTAACAGAATAAACACAGGAGAAGTGTGAAGCTGTTTTTACCTGAGGCAGAACTTTTCTTCAAAGAGCTGGAACGTAGAAAGAGGGATCCAGGAAAGAACTCCAGAATCCAAGATAGAGACTCGTGCCCATATATAGGCCACTGCCTTTGAGACAGTGGGAAGGAAATTTCCTATCCTTACAGAAAGAGAAAGCAGAGAGAAAGCTGATCAATGTGTTGAACCTAGAGGGCTATCACTGCAGAGCAAAGGCTAGTAGCTTCAAAAGAGCTCAGTACTCAGAGTAGAGCTGAAAGAGTCAAAATAGTAGTTGCAGGAAGCATCTTTAACATCCAGTCTGAAGTATTAACAGTGAGAATTGCAAATAAGGTCTTTGAATTGCTTTGGATGGGCATCCTGTTCCAAGTAGTGCCTACCTTCCTCCCTGCATGGGTGCTAGTGGGACAAAGTCAAAAGGCTGGATTGTCATGGCTGAAAAGTGGAGAAGTTGTTGTTATTATTATTATTTTTTATTATTATTACTATTACTACTATTACTATTGTTATTATTACTATTGAAACAAGCTCTTTGAAAGCTGGTGGTTCCTCGTGCCTTTAAATCTTCTCTGATTTTCATCTGTCTAAGCATTTTACTGTCTTTTTCATGGCAGTTGAGGAAATCCTGCCATCCCCATCACCTGTGGTGCACAGAGAGAGAAACATGCAATGAAATATGTGTATGGCTGTCAGGCTCTGAAGTGCATCTGAGGATCCCACCTGGTACTCAACTGCCTATCAAAACCTGAAACCATTTGATTCCCCCAGAAGCCAGTGAAAGATCAAGTATATGCACATGGGTTCCTGATACCACTGGGCTGAGATGCCTTTTCTCTGCCTGCTGCAAGGAAAGGAGATACAGTATTTCTCTTATAGTGATTAGAATTAGAAACGGATTTGTTAAAGCAAAACAAAACAAAGCACAATCCTTTGTGTTCAATCTTGCCCAAGCGATACTCCTGGGTTTCTTCCAGATGTAGATATATTATTGTTACAATTAAGTAATATTTATTTTAATCCTCCTACTTTGCCTTTTCTATTTAACCAAGTTGCTATTTTTGAGTTGAAAGCACACACACACACAAATGCAAATCCCAAATTTCAAAGGCACCTTCCATTTGGAATTGGATCTATTTTTGTTCCTGTGACAATCTTGCACAGCTCTAATTGTCCTGCCCCGCTCTGAAACCCACAGTACGCTCCTCTCGCCAGTCTATTTTTGGTTTATTGCTCATTGTAATCAGTCTTTTGTGTTCCTTTTGATAGGGGCCAAATTTTGACATGAGGTGCTGAGTCATGCATAATGGGGCTCTTATGTGTGTCTCAAAGAAATCTTCCTTCTCTTATTCCCCTGTACCTGGGCCAACATCTGGCACAGTCTCCCCTGTTTCCCAGACAGACAAGAGGAGAAGCACCTGAAACACATCAAAGTGCTGAGCAGCTCAAAACAATTCATTTAATTATTATTACAAAGTGTCAGACGGAGTTGCCAGTTTGTGGGGTGGTTTGTGTGTGTGTTTTGTCAGAAACCTGAGCACTGGAAAAAAGTCCTGGGGAAAAAAAAAGAAAGAAGGGAAAGAAGAGAGAGGAAAGAGGGAAAGGAAAAGAAAAGAGAAAGGAGAGGAAAGGAAAGGAAAGGAAAGGAAAGGAAAGGAAAGGAAAGGAAAGGAAAGGAAAGGAAAGGAAAGGAAAAGAGAAAGGAAACAAGGAAAGAAAGAAGGGGAGAAAGAAAAGGGAGAAAATAAAGAATTAAAGAAAGATCTTATTTTGAAACTGAGGTCTATGGACTTGGGAGTGAAATATTTAATTTCTGTTCACCAAAAATACCATCATACCTGAGTGGGGATTCAATGGAAAAAGAAAAAAAATTAGTGGGAGATGATGACTTTTCTAAAGTCCAATAATAACGTATTATAGGCAGTTTTAGGGACTGATGGAGAGGGAAAAGGGCACTTGATGTAATGGGGTGTAAAATCCAAATAGTTCCATCTCTGCTGTAGGACTTTATGTTTTCTGGAGTGCTTTCCCCATAGAGTACTGCAGTATAGCCCTTGCTCTGGCACTACCAGCTGCCTGTGGTCTTACACAGCATGACCACAGCAAGGTTTCCTCATCGTGAGGGTCCCTGTCCAGGCAGCTACCAAGGCCAGCTAGGGAAGTTTCACACCTTACATGTAAAGGGATCATTTTAAGTCTCCTGCAACTTAGATGATTTTAGGAATAATTTCTTTTTCAGTTTATCTGATCAACACTGAACATATGTAAGCACCATTTGATATATTGATGTATTTTAACCAAGTAATGCAGAAAAAAGATGCAATATTGGGGGTAGAATGTGCAGCAGTCTCTGCAACAGCATCTTGAATGTGAGGTGTCCTCCCTTTCTCTTCATGGCTTCTGAACAACTCTTCTCATCCTGAACTTGGGGATGTTGAATGCAGTGTCTGATATTGGTGCTGCTGCTTTGTGCTCCAGATCTTCACACACAAATATCGCTGACCTTCATGCATAGGTGTGTCGAGATGTAGGTGACCCAGGCAGGGGTTCCAGCCCTGCTCTTTACCCCACAAGCCAGGCTGCCCAGTGAATTGATGCAGAACAAGCTCCAGTGAGTTTTTGTTTGCTCTTTGTGCTGACCGGCTGCTACACAAACTGTTGGGTTATTTTAGTTTTGTTGGATGATCATTTGGCTCCTTTGATACTATCTGTCACCTGGAGATGAAAACGAAAAGCCTTGAAAATCAGGTGACGACAATGCAGCATGTCCAGGAATAAGTGTGTGTGTGAGCACAGAACAGTGGGCTGCCCTAAGCAAGTTGTTAAGCACCCTAGAAATGGAGTGCTTGAGAGAGGAGAGTGTGTTTATGAGAGGAGAAATATTCTTCTACCTTTTATAACTGGAGATCACATCTCTTGAAGGTGGGAATTTAATTCTTCCGTGGCCAGAACACTCAATCTGCCTTCCATCATGCATGGAAGTGTTCAAGGCCAGGTTGGACAGGGCTTGGAGCAGTCTGGTCTAGTGGAAGGTGCCCCTGCCTGTGGCAGGGGGCCCTGCCTGTGGCGGTGGGTTGGGACTGGATGAACTTTAAGGTCCCTTCCAACACAAACCAGTCTGGGATTCTATGATCTTCAAAGATTATTGGACTAAAGAGAGGAATTTTGACTGTAGTTCTCAGCCTTGTCATGCAGGTCTGTGGAAGGTGGGATTGTTATTGTGAATATAAGAACTAAGAATTCCAAGGAGAATCCTTAAAGCCATGCTAAGGGGCATTAAGCTATTAGTTTCTTCCTAAGCTAGTAAGCGCTGTCTAATGATGATTTGCTGGCTGCTACCTGTGAAGGTGATTCCTGCCATCTTTTCCCATCTCCATGTTTCCTTCACATGCAGATGGAAAAGGAATGAGCAGCCTGTGCAGGATCTGCAAGTGCAGACCTTGGGCTTGACACGTTTCATGTCAGTGCATCCTCAGTGCCTCTGGCAGAGCTGCTCTGGGTTTCCATCAGCGTGCATGATAGAGAAGCAGGGACCGTCACAGGAGATGACAGGGGATCAATCCCTATATTTCCATCTGGCTTTGAAGCTGTGTCTGTGGCTGCCTCACTAACTGATCTGAGTGTAGCTAAC
Organism: Nestor notabilis; assembly: GCF_000696875.1. Taxonomy (NCBI): domain Eukaryota; kingdom Metazoa; phylum Chordata; class Aves; order Psittaciformes; family Psittacidae; genus Nestor; species Nestor notabilis. The sequence goes on along the minus strand of NW_009931420.1, from coordinate 136,032 downwards.
CATTATTTACGTTGGAGAAAGAGAGGGGAGAACCGAGCACAACAAGCTGAATGCTAGAATGGAAAAAGGCCACTGGAGAGGGAGACAGAGTGCAAGGAGGAAAAGCCTCTGTGATTCTGTCTTTGCAGGTCCCTCAGGCAACATAACCATAAACAGTCTCTTCAAAAACTGTGAATATTATGCTCCTTTCTGACAGGTTTTTTTTCCCCAATTTCCTTCTGCCTTTACAAGTAGCTGAAGAAGATAAATATTTAATGACTTATTTCAATATTTTAATGTAGGTTTCTTGGTTAAAACACCACAAATCTCTGCGTGAAAGGGCAACAATAGAATTATATAGTAATGAGCATTGCAGCAAGTGGGAAGTTGGTTGGGAAGGGGTGGGGGTGTGAGGATAAAAGAGGCAAGGCTGCAGAACATGGGGGCATATCTTCATCATGTGGAAATCATTGCTGTCCTATTTCAAGGGCTCCTTTCCAAACATTACTGGGTAGGGAAGACCCAGACAGTTTGCAGTTTTACCCTTCACCAGAACTTCCTATAAAAGCAGAGCAGTTTCCCTCCTCCATGACGTGACTGGGATGTGTTCCTTTGATCAGGATCCCCATGGATGCTGCAACAGCTGCAGCAGTTTAGAAAAAGCCCTCTGTCAGAGGGGCTCAGTGGGGCAAACACAGCTCATGGCTCAGCTTTCAGCTCCCCAGGGTCAGGTCTCGTACTCTGTGGACACGTAACAAAGAGCCACCAGTGACCTGAGGTCCTTGTACTGGTGCAGCTTGTGATGGTGATTCTCCACTCTCAACATATGATGGCAAGGTTGTAGACCTGTGCAGCTCCACCACCTGTTTTCCATCTCTCGTCTTACCCCAAGACACTGCTCCTGCTGCTTCTCTTTTTATACTAAGGTGGATTACTTTTATTCAGTCAGATGTTAAGTCCTTTGTGTGACACTTTCACAAAGGCCACATTTTCACTCATCCTAGTCTACATCTGAAGCTGTCCTCTTGCATAGGAGGGCATGCTATACAGTACAGTATCTCAGTGGCACCCATAGCAGTAAAAGCTGAAAACTCACAGCCTTGCACCACTGTGGACCTCATGCCACCCTGTACGTCCCCATAGAACAGTTAGGGTTGGAAAGGACCTTACGATCTCACATGGTGATTGCAACAAATAACACACATTAGTGGTTCTGGGCCAAGGGTACCTCATTAAACAATGCTCGTCATGCAGTCAGGGGGGTGGCACAAAGTGTCAACCGTCTTCTTCTGAGACAGAAGTGGCTGCAGCCCAGGGAATGTGGTCGTGAGCAGTGTCTGTGCAGAGACAACCTGGGAGTGAATTCTTGGCGTGGTAGCTGCAGTGGATATTTTATCCTGTGGTCTCCCTCCCTTCTCTGTGCGATCTCGGCAGCAGTCTCTAGCCAACATAATTCTTTGTGAGTTACTTTCGTTAGCAAAACCTTTCACCTTATGAAGATGTTCTACTTAATTAGTAAAAGTTCCATTTTTTTGTCACTGACAGAGCCCCATACATTACCATGTCTGGAGAGCCATTAGCTGTAAAATTAATCAGGGTGGATTACGGCTGAATAGAATCAGAGCCCTTTGTGTTCCTGCCCATATCTCTGCCTCCAACGTGAGAACTTTTTCAAGAAGGGGAATCCAAAAAGCATCTCCTAATATCCAGGAGATTGGTTTCTGGAGTCGGAGTATTCCTGAGTTTAAAGTGGAGGGGGCAACAAGGCAAAGGAGGGGACAGGAAGCCAGGAGACCCCCAACTTTGTTCTACCTTGGTCAGACCCAAGAATAACTCCAGTTTGAGGGACTCTGGAAGGATGATGAGATTTTCCTTTCACTCGCCTCTGGGAACACATTAAAAGCACTGACTTGTTCACTTCTTCGTGGGCAAGTGTGGTGTATGGTTGTGTTGTGAAAGAAGAGGGATCATATACAGCAGAAGGGTTTGCCACATACTGTAGCTTGAGGTCTGTGTGCCACAAGAGGATGTCCTAAGGAAATCCAGGCCTACAGGAGAAAATCAAACAAGTTCATAATCCAGCATGTTTCTGTGGTGCACCAAAGGAGCCACGACACAGTGCTCTGCTTCCCAGATCTTCCTTGGTGTTTCTGGCAGCCCCACTTTCCCTGCCCATGGCAAAGGGATTGGAACTAGATGATCTTTAAGATACCTTCCAACCCAAACCAGTCTGTGATTCTGTGATAGTCTTTATTTATTTTCTATTAATATTAGCAGTAAAAGAGGCCTTACAGTGATGGGTAGCAAAGATAAACGATCCTGTATAATGCAAGTGACTGCAAGCAAGCTGGGATCACTTATAGTTTTGCATAACTGATCACAGGACCCCGTTAAAAGCCACCTTCTCATGGTACACTTATTTTGGTACAGAACAAGACCAGATGGGGGAGAAGGAAATATTTTGCTTGTGTAGAAGTATGTCTTCCTATTCTGTAATTTTCCTTCTCAGAAAACATCTGACAAGCAGCCATCCTGGGAATAACTTCCCAGGGCTGCTGCACTACCTCCAGGACTTGCCAGTTCTCTGCTGCCTCTGCTGATGCTCATAACACTGCAGCATTCTGGAGTCTTCTTTGACTAACAAGTGGCTCAAGGCCTCTAGCTCTGTCCTCACACTCCTGTCGAGAGTAGTTAAGTGAGTGTCTTAACAAATGGGAAGTGATTTCTCTGCCACATCCCTTCCGGGTACGAGTCACACCCAGGCAGAATCACAAACACTGAGGCCTTGTCCTTAAGAATGAAGCATGTATATCCCGGCAAACAATTTTGTCCTTGGTGTCTGACTGATTTATAAAGCTTGTTTTCAGTGTGCTTGTCAAGGGATGAAGTAGAAAAAAATGGAGCCTCCTGCCTCAAAACTCAAGATGATGCCTTGCAGCAGGACATCCCTTAGGTGTAGTGTCTCTCTGCAAAGCTGCAGAGGTTTCCTTGTTGCTTTCCTGGGCAAAGCAAAGGGGTAAAACAAATGATTAGGATTCACCCAAACCCCCATGGATTTTGCATTCTTTCCCCTTCCCCTTATCATTCCTTTTGAAAATAAAAGGAAAGGGTAATTTCTCTTAGGCTCAATTGAAAAGTTTCATTTTCTGTTAAGCATAAGAATTCTTTTCATCTTTGGGGATTCTTGAGCTTCAGACAAATACAATTTGAGTAACAGAAAGACCCATTTTCTTTGGAAGACACTTTTCATTTCTAAAATGCCAAAATGGGATATTATCTTTCTTATTTGCTCTTGTTTCCAGATTAAGCTCTTTGAGGGAGTCCAAACAAATTTATGAAAAGCTTCCTGTGCCCTGGAATTACTTTTTCAGCAAACAAAAAATTGACCTCTAACATTATACACAGCTATAGTTAACAAGATTTCTTTCAGGCTTTGCCTAAGTTTTTATTAGCAAGGACTGAAAAGCTCAGCTTGCAAATAGTGTGGACTTTCAGGCCACAAGATGGTTTGACAATGTGGGTTGTGTACAGGACCCTAATGGGTGGGCTGTTGGCATATTGATATCTCATATATTGCTATATCATATATTGACAATATCACGTATAGAGGCAGAAAGATACCTCAATCCCACACCAAGATCCCATCTTTAAAGTACTTACCAGCTGGACCATTAGCACTTTAAATATAGATAATCACCTCTGATTTAAACAGAAGAATGAAATGGTATTGATTCAGGATTATGGTCAGATAAATAGGCCATCAGGCTGTTTGTTTTGTGCTTGATGTTTAGTAAATGAACTAATTTATAGACAGGATTAGTGTGAGCTGTAGAACAGGGGTCAGGAATAGAAAGCAGCACCCTGAACCAGAGGCTGGATTAAAAAGAAATCTAGGTACCCTAAATGAAAGACAAGATGCAAATTAGTCTGAATTCTAGTGAAGTGAGAAAAAGGAGTTCTCCTCTCAAGAGCTTTTCTATCTGAGCTTCTGCTGCTTTGCACTGAATTCTCGTGAGCATAAACACACACCCTCATGCTGCCAGTTTGAGATGGGATAGATGGAAGGAAGGTTCAGGTACAGAGCTGTGATTTGCTTCCCCTCTGCACCCATAAATTAACCTCAAACATCCCCAGTGTGCATGTTCCACTCGTCTACAATACCAGCTTTAATAGCTTTCTCCCAGAAGTGTCCCATTGCCATTCGGCATTTGGGGTAGTCACGAATTTTCTCCCTCGTGAATCAAATCTAGCAATTTGTTTGATACCTACTTGGGGAGCTGAGAAGAATGTTTTGAATGTCTGCATCTCACTGGAAAAAAAAAAGGAGGTTGACACATAATTATACACAAACCACAGTTAAATGATTTATGGAATCTCTGTCTTTCTCCCACCTTCTTAGAGTCAGTACCACTCTCAGGCAGGGGAAACCTATAAGCAGACCTTGACAGCCTAGGAGACAGTGGTCTCTGGGGGCTTAAAAATCAGCCTGAGCCTCAGCAAACACATTTCCACCCCCTTCTTGTGGCTTTAGGTAAACCCTTCCTCTGCTGATCTTGGCTTTTCATTTCCCATCTCACCTGTTCCCTGCTGAGTAAACATTATAGGACAGGGACAAGCCCTTCAGTCACAGGTCCACAGCTCTAAGCACAAAGCAGCCTTGATCTCAAGAGAGGTAGCAAGATGCTAATACACTGCCAGTAAGGAAAGCAAAGGCTCTCCATCCCCCGCTTCTTGTGTGAAGCTGCGAGAGGAGTATGTTGGTGTCCTTAAGAGGCTTGAAAAAGAAATCACTTCTGTGTTGGCTGAGAGCTCAGCTTCACAGGCTACAAAACAGGCAGGTGAATATGAGAACCTGCTCAGCTAATGAAGATCCAAGGTAGGAAGCAAAATGGGTGCTAGTGAAACTTTCCCAGGAAAGCTAGAATAACTCAACCAGATATTAAACTCTATTAAGCAAAGAAACATCAGCAAAGGATGATTTCTCGAGGAAAAGTTCCCCTTTCCTCCATCTCACAGCCCAACATCATGCAGATATCATAGGGAGGGGAATCAGACTTTTCCAAGTGTTTTCCAGCTTCATTGCAACATCTGCCCCAGGCACAGAGTACCCAGACAATTTGATCCAATTTGTTATCAAGATGCAGCAGGCTTCTCTGTGGTCTCTTTAGTCTCCCAAGTTCCAGGGTGAAAAACCACTAAGTGCAATAGTTGAGTGAGAATGGCTCCGAGGCACCCAGGTTAGGATGAATGTGCTTTAAAAGCATCTGTTAACTCTGTATCTTTTTTCAGCTATAAAAATTACTTCACACGCTGTCTGCAATCCCCATTTATAGGGCTTCGGTACTTGGGTGGATGGAAAGAAGGAAGCCTGGACCGTGTAGAAAGGAAGCTAGTGCATAGCACATTTTGCAGTAATGAGTTCATTTAATGGTCAGGGTGATGCCTATGCAAAAGTCTGGCCCTCTGGTTTTCAAAGCATCACCCATCCCCTGCTTCCTCACAAAGCATAGACCAGGACTCCAATCTGGTATTCCATGATTCTATGACATCTGGCAGGATTTGCTTCTGGTGCATTGGCCACAGAAGGCTTACCTAATGCACATTTGCCTGATGGGCTGCTCCTTTTAGCTTTCCAGCTGGCTCTGCCTGATTTGTGGTGTCTGAGGACTCACAAGGACCAGAGGAAGCCCAGGAGCTCTCCGTCTCAGCTGGGCACAAGCAGGCATGGAGGGGAGCTGGGATGTCCTGGTGAGATGGAGCTGTAACCTTCAAGGGATGAATGTGGCACGTTCAACCTGCAGGGAGATGTGAGGAAGCAAAACAACCAGACAGGCTAGGAGGCCTGTCACAGCTCACTGCAGACTAGATGGCTTTTGAAGGTCCATTCCAACCTAAACTATTCTATGACCCCCAGCCCTCTCAGAAGGTCTGTTCTTCAGCAAGCAAGCATTTTACTGCCTATCACCTGCCAAGGCTCAATGGGGAGTTATGCGTTCCTCTTCCAAATATTTCAGTGTGTCATCTATTCCTGGTCCCTCCCACCCCCACACACACAGAAAAACACCCCAAAAGGCTTAAGGACTCTTTTCATCTTTCTTTACTGTTGTTACTATTTTCCCCATTCACCTTTGTCATGCAAAACCAAATCTAAATAAATAAACCCCATCTTAATTATACCAAAGCAGATGAACAGCACAAAGGAACCATTAACATAATCAGCAAAAAACACTAATTCCAACAATCTTTCCTAGGGCCCATTGTGGCGTGTGATGTTGGAACAGCCGCTGTGGAATGGGGCTGCTTCTCCAAGCCATCCCTCCTCCCATATCCCACTGTCCTCTGCATCCCTTGGTCACCCCACCAGCACCCTCCAGGACATCCCAGGGTGGCCTCAGCAGCCAAGGCCAAGGGTAGTCCTTATCCTCTTCCTGCCTCTCCCTGGGCTGCCTCCACATCCTTGCCCACTGCAGATGCAGGATGCTCCGAGTGGAATGAGCATCTCCTGCCAGTTGTCGGGTAGAGGGAGCAGGCTGGATGCGGAGGGGATTGAACTGTTGCCATTGGAGATGGCAACAGATGCTTCCTGGTGGAGGTTTCGCTGGCTAATTCAGGGCTTTGTGGTTTGAGACAGAATCCCAATTATTTCCAATTAGGAGATTTTAGTGACAGCTGCTCTGAACAGGGCCTTCTCTCGCAGCTGAGAAACCTCCACTTTCAGCTACCTTCAGATACCTGTGTTGCTAGCATGGGGCACTCAGCCTTATGGGTTTCCTAACCTCTTTTTCTTCCACCTCTTACTGTACAATTCTTCTTCTCTCCCACACACCACCTCTCTTGAGGAATTTGGCAGTGGAATCATCCTTATCTCTCCCTTACCAAAATCCATTCCTTTTCTCCTTGCTGTATGCAGGATTTAATTGTCCTGTTGTGCTGTCCGGCTCCCCATCTTCCCAGTTCTCCCATTAATGCTGTCTGCCATATAATGTATGGGCCCTGCCAGGCAGTTTTGGCCTGACCCAGCCAGCCAAAATCAGAGGAAAAACTGGTTTTATTTTGCCTGGGGAGAATTCATCACAGGAAGTGTCTCATTTAGGAAAATTAAGGACGAAGGAAAGGGAGAGCTAGAAATTTATTCTGGTTTAGTGTTAAATATATATCTATCTACTGCTGTGTTAAAGGCTGATATTTTCCCTTCAGTTTCCTTTGTCTCTTGTCCAACCATATGACACAGTCCAGAGGCACAATTCAGGAGAAAGGGGCATAGGGCCCTTGGCCAGCTTGAAAACACTGTCTGTGGCTGAGGAGTGAACAGGGCAAGATGTTGAACAACAAGACACATTTTTCTCTGTTCTGTCTCATAGCTACTCATCAGAGGCAAATCTAATCCTCAAAATACAAACTAAGACAAATCCTTTGGAAGGAGAAAGGGGAGTTTGCGGGTGCTGGCTTTATTTATGATTCAGCTAAACCCTTGTTTGTTTGGAGACTGAGACTGTTGAATCACAGCAGGGCTGAGCAAACCCTGAAGTGCACAGTGCAGAGACCTGGGAAGTCTCTCCCAGAGGCATTGGTTCACAGCCTTCCCAAGCAAAAGAACAGGGATCTTTCCTGATCTCCCTTTTCTATCCCCTTGCCCAAGATGCAGTGGAAAGTTCATTATTTCTTTGAGAGGTGTTTCCAGAAGGTGCTTTCTTTTACAGAGGAAGGTACCATTTAGCCAGACCAAATCCACTCCAGGTTTGCAGTGGGAGCACAAAGCAGCTGTAGGGCAGCTATAGGGCAATTTACAACCAGAATTCCTTTCTCTGCTATAGCAAACCCACAAATGGATGGAGCCCAGGACTTCTGTCAAGGAACTATTGTTCTCTAAGTGTGCTTGCACCCCAGGGGGCAGCATGGGGACGCTACCCATGCTGAGAAGGTCATACCAAGGGAAGACCAGGTCCTACCTTAATACAGGTGCTGGAAACAGCCGTATTGGGTTGGGCACAAGCCTTTGCTGTACCAAGGAGGGACTACTTCAAAACCAGTGCTGATGTCAAATCCACTGGCATCACTAAGAATTTTGACAGCAGATTTTGGCCTATAGTGTTTTCTTTGATCCCCACACAGCCATGGTCTTCATCATGATTTTCATTCCACATAGGATCCAAGAGGGAAGTTTTTAGTCCAGGAGATTTTTCAGTGTGTTGCAAAGTGCTGAAACATGGCATTTGGATGACAGTGTTGTCTATTAATCCATGTGGAGCACTTAGATGCTACGGAAGATAAGTGCCTTGTAAATAAATACAGATAAATAGATTAGATTAGACCTTGACAGTAGTTCATACAAAAGGCATTTCTATGTGCAAAAATAATAACATTGCAGAGAAATAGCTATTATTTGAAACCTTGGGCTAGAGCGTCCATAATTGATATTGTTAGACGAAGCTAATGGAGAAGAGCTGCTGTGACTGCCCTTTTGTCACTGACTAATTCTTCCAGCAACCAAAGCCACATTACCCAGCTCCCATTTAGGCCTCAAAGTGAGTGGCTGCATTTTTCTAAGGAGCACAGCTCAGTGAGTACCAAATCCTTTCAAAACTCTTCTTGTGAGTGCTGTCATGGTGTGGATGGAGGAAGGAGAGTGCTTTGGAAAACCTGTTCTCTCTTTTGCTTGGAAATCTGGATCACAGCGTGGCTCAGCGAGCAGCCCAGAGAACCAGAGGAGGATCTGGGCTTGGACATGTCCCCAGTGGAGGTACCCTCCTCAGCAATTTTCAGAGACAATGGGAGGAGAAGGATGGGGGATTCCTGTTCTTATCAACTCAACCAGGGCTGATCACAACTTAAGTTTAACTAACTGGTACCTATTCCAGACCTTTCAGGTACAAGCCCCCAGCACACGTGAGGTTCCTCCAGTGATGTAGATTCACATCTAAGCCGCACAGCTCTGCTCTACTGCAAATGGAGGCAGACGCTGGATCTTAATTTATCCACACAAAAAGAAAAGATAGAAAAGCAGAAAATAAACATCAGAGTGATCTAAGAAATCTTGACACAAACAGCAGTTTTGTTCCTCAAACAAGTTACAATTAAGTAACAGCATTACTCCCTCAGCACCACTTGCTCCCGTTGCATTGGGTACAAAACCCAAGTGCTTAAAAGCCAGGAGATAAATAATTAAGAATATCATACATCTTTTATTGCCTACACACAACATACAAAGGATGAAATCCTGACCCATCTGAACACAATGACTAAGTTCTTCTTGGCTTTAGATGAATTTGGATTTTACCTAAGTTATTTTGTTAAATGCAGCAAAACGTGTGTCAGAAAACACCTCAACAACCTTAATTCTGACTTTTCTTTGACCACTTCTAGAATTTAAACAGAAAACAAATCCTTTTCAAACAATGTGAAACACACCTACAAAATGAATGTTGATTTGAAGACAATATTACGGACTTTTTAATATGTAAAACTGGGCACGTATTACAAATGCAGTATAAGCCGTTAGTAATGGGACTTGGAAATAATTCAAGTAACTAATTATATTTACCACTTATGAATATTCCTTCAAAGAAAATGTTTGTACACCGAGTTCACTGAAATACAAAATATCACCTAAAAGAGGGGAAATGAAAAAGAAAACAAGCCACAGGTTAAACATGAGGTTGTTTTGCTAAAAGAAAAAGTGCACTTCTTTGTACTCAGCTTAAAAATATAGAGCTAATATGTGGGCAGTATAGGGTTTCAGGAGTCCTTAATCAGTCATTTCCTTGTTTTTAAGTGTGAGGGTTTTGCAAATGATGTGGTAAGTAAGTACATTGTTGTCACTTAGCAACCTTAACTCGTTTCTGAAGTGAGTTGTTTGTTTCTATAATAAATGAGGCACTCAGATACCATGGTGATGAGCACAGGAGACCTTGTATGGTTAGGCAGAGTGCTCTCTTGATAAATATGATATTGCTTGGAGGTATAAGGCCCTCACAACTGAGGAGTAGCTCTTCGTTCTTGTCCGCAGCATAGAAACATGGTCACTGGCTATGTTTGCGCTGCTTTATGAGGAGTACATGGAAGCTGTTCTGAGGATAAGACTCACAGTCTTTTCAGGCAGAAAACCTGGAAGTTTGACTGGAGGTCACGTCTATAATGTCCACGACCCACCTGTCCCAGGACGTCCTTGATGCATTTGTAGCCAGCTCCCAGATGCTTTATTGCTATCACCAGCTTTCAGTGTGAAACTTTATCTTTGCATCCAGCTCCACACCCCAAAACCACTGTCTTTTCATCTCCAGGCAGTCCTGCTAGAGCTGCACTGCGCCTTCTCTTGCCCCCTAATTACTCCTTTATTCACTTCTTCTGATGTGACACAGCTATAAAGCCAGCTTAACCAGCTGGTAGAAGATTGCTGGCCTCTGGGAAGCCTGCTGCGATAAAGAACCTTCAGTATGGTTCCTGCAGAAGGGAACCGATGCCATACTTTGAGGGCTGTGTCTGGGGAAAAGGAGGGGAAAGACAAATAGTATTGCTGAGATAGAACTCCCTCAAGTTGAAGCCTCTGGTTCGTGGGAGCAGATTAAAGCACAAGGGTTAATAAGAAATGTAAAAATAGATTCTAGACATCTCTGTTCCTTGCTGAAGCTGTATTTACTGTACAGAACTCCAGTAAATCCCTGGACATAGTTGATCCTGCTTGAGCTTTACCTGATTTTTCCAATGTTTCTCTTCCCTCCCTCCTTTGTACTGTTTCCTGACTTTACACAAAATGTATTTGTATTGCTGTTGCTGCTGCTTGAGTTTAATCTTTTAAGGAAGGATGAGCCACATGAACTTTCTTTTAGGTTTAGAAATCTCATCCATATTCATAATCCACTAATCATGTTTGATAAATCAGAATTCATTGTGAAACATACTAACCCTTCGTGTTGCTTCAGTTTTTAATCTTGTAGGAAAAGCAATCATCTATGCAACGCATTCGTAGGGGCTGGGCTGGGCTGTCTTGGGTGTCTCATTGAGTCAGCTTCCTTGTTTGTACAATTCAGCTTATGCTGCCGAGTCTAAGCTATCATCTAAAAACATAATTAAGTCTTCAGCACTTCAGTAGCAAGAGGAATCTTCACAGTGTGAATCAAACACCACCTTCTCAGTGATGCTGGCCTGAGTCTGCAACTTGTCTGGAAGAGCAGCTCTGAGCTTTCCCTTCATTCCAGCAGCGCAACCATACCGAAACCTCAAGATCTTATTCTAGCAAGTCAGCAATGGTAAGTATTTCATCTGCAGTCAAAGAATAGAGAGTTGACTCTTTGTAGAGCTCAGTAGGGTCTATTTTTATACAGTGACTTACTTAACCCAGGTACAGTTTGTGGTTAATCATAGAATCACAGGGTAGTTTGGCTTGGAAGGGACCTTAAAGTTCATCTAGTTCCAAGCCCCTATCATGGTCAGGGACACTTTCCACTAGACCAGGTTGTTCCAAGCCCTGTCCAGCCTGGCCTTGAACACTGCCAGGGATGGGGCATAAGAATAAAAAGATGGGGTTTCTGCCTCTTGGTCATTTGCACATGAGTACACACGTTTAGATGGTTTTTAACGGTTCGCAAAATGGGATCTTTTGATAACACCTAGAGGAGTGCAAGTTTAACTATGTCACTGGGTTTTTTCCACATCAGTCCATGAATCCTGACATTTCCCTTCACATGAGTCCAGATCCTACAGTCTATTCTATCTGCTTCTCTTTGCTGCCTACTCCAAAGTTCCCTCTTCTTCCCCACCACCATGTGGCAGTGTGATCGAGACTAGAGACAAGCAACCTGCAATGGGGGAAGGACAGTGACCAAGTGAAGACCTCTGGACCACAGAGCACCTCTTGGGGATGGCCAGCTCCAGTCCACACACTGGAGATGCCCTGCTTTTCCCACAGCCCCAAGATTTACGCATCCATGCTTTCCAAAGAAATATAGCTGTTATTTGCCGAAGCAGATTCTGAGCCTGCCACACTTAATAATTCAGTGGTGAACTTTAGAGCTGAGCGCAGGTTGAAAAATAACTTGCTTTAGTAAGTACAAAATCTCCATTTCTGCTGTCTTTGCTTCTCCCTCCTCCTCTCAGCCGTGGCCCCAGCAGCCCCCTGCAATCCAAACACTCACTGTTATTACATGGTGGAGTGAAAAGGAAAAGCGGGAGGGGGGCAGGAATTCATTTCCTCTCTGTGGGATGTTTATTGTTTCTTCTGCTCTCAGTGGTCCAAGGTCTCTCTCGTTTTACGTGGTGTTTTATAATGGGAATCTGTTCTCGTAGGCACCAGCGAGTTCATCTGCAGAGACACACAGAGCTTGGAGATTTAAATTTATACCTCCCTGATGCCGCTGTAATTGGGACTCCCAAGAGAGGAAACCCTGAGAAGTGACACAAACAAACCCTGCCAGACCCCTTTCAAGACCTGAAGCAGCAGTAAGCTCAGGAGGATTCCCATGATCGAATTACCCTTAAACAAATGCTTGGGCAGTAAGTAAGGCTGTAACTGCTGAAGGTCAGCAAGGTGTTTGTAGAACGTGTTCACCAGGTTTATTTCCCATCGCCTGCTCCCATTCAAAGACCGTGAGTTGCAACACTGGCAAAATGGAACTGGAAGAAGCTGCAAACCTAATTAAAACTCATTACTCCAATTGACTAGGAATATATTTATTTAGGCCTTCGGTACATCTGTACCTATACAGGCATAATTAAACCAGCACTGTTTCCCTGAATAAAAATAAATAATAGAGAGTACACACGTTGTCTCTCCTGTGAACTGAAATTTGGTAATGTCTGTGACATTTGTTTGGGGAGCTGATGACAACATTGTGAAGCTGTCTGCATCTCAGTGGAAAAGAGGAGGTTAAGAAAGACTGACAGGCAGACAGATATGGATATACAGCTAGACCCAGACATATACGAATTATTTAGTTTGCTGCCTTTCTCCCACCCTTTTGCAGTCAGCACCTTTTTTATGCTGGGGGAACTGCAGTACATTGCTGCAATCAGATCTCAACAGTCAAAGCAACAGTGATCTCTAAATTCAGCCTGTGCCTCAGGAAACCTTATTTGCTGTCCCCCTTGTGATGCCAATCTGTGTGGCTCTGTATCAGCCCCTTAGCTGCTTGCTCCTGGTTCTTTTATTTCTTTTTCTTTATCAGATTACAAGCTTTCTAGGGAAATGACCTGTTGCATAAATACATGTTATTTCCATGTAGGAGGAAAAATAATTAATACTGATGTAGGTGTCATTTAAACAGCCGGGAGGGAACACATTTCAGGTGCTGCACTGCTTTAACTGCTGGTTAAAAGAAGAAAAGACCCCATAACTGACTCACAAACTGTGCTGGTGTGAAAATTCTGCCCTGACTTTGTATAAAACAAAAGCACCTCCTTATTATAAAAATAGCAAGACAGAAATTACAGATGTAGTTAAAAAATCATGGGATGAAATGCTCAGACTGGATTATGTAGGAAGTTCAAACTAGAGGACCAGAAGGGTTCATAAGAGTTCATATTCTGCATTTCTTCCCAGTGGCTGCTGGGTTTGAAACAAACCTATCTGTTGGTTAGCACAGAGGACTTGTAAGTTGATGGAGCCTTGATGTGACCCAGCAACTTCAGGAAGATTTTCTTAGCAAGAATTAGTCATGGTGTCAAGTGATTCCTTCAACCCTTACTCATTGTTTATCACTTACTGATTTCTTAAATCTCCCATTCCTGGCTCTATCCCTGTTGACAACTCACCTCTTGGGGTTCTGTTGCAAGTCAGACCATGTCTGGGCTCTGGATCTCCCTGTCATGTTCTGGTCAGATTCCTGTTAGTGAGCTGAACTCTTCCACGCAGCCAGAGGAACACCTTCTGCCCAGAGGTTGGCATTCCCAGGAGCAGAGCATAGCCAGCAGATGCCCCATTCAGGACTCAGCTGCTGAATATGAACCCCTATGAATATGGACTGAGAACGTGAACTTCTGCTGTTCATATTCTAGGATGGAAAAAGCCCAGGGATCTTTTCTTGAATGGTGGCCCTACATCCCAGAGGATGGGAGGGAAATCCCGCCCTGATCCAGACCATGTGCAGCAGCACAAGGAGATACCCAAAGGCACGTTTTGAGCAAGGCCCCAGTAGCTGCAGCCATCCTACCATGCAATACACAGTCTGCCCAGTAGCTCACCAACTCCTGCACTTCCCAACAGGCCTAAGTTTTCCCAACAGCCCAGTTACTCAGTGCACCAGGTCATCCTGTGCTGGTGATAAAAACTGCAACCACAGAACGAGCCTTTTGTGTGTTTCACTCAGCTCACAATCACCAGAAGATGATTTAATTGCATGAGAAAATGTTCTTTTTAATCTCTTAGAATTAGTCATCTCTTCCTCAGTCATCTCTCTATATTTTTGGTTAGAGAGACTGAAAATCTTAATATATCAGTGACATTTATAGCACATGTTAATATTATAAAACGTCAGCGCTCTATTTGCAGAAATGAATACTGATGTGATGGGAGTGTTTTATTATGTCAATGACTTTTATTATAAATATGATAAAACTGTGTCATCTCCTTTTTTTTTTCCCAAATAAAAAATAAACCCACCTAATCATTTATCTCAAGGTTACTGCTCAGGTACCTGGTTAATTTATTCAATCGTGCTGTTAGTATAAAATACACTCTGCAATGGATTTTCACATTGTGTGGTCATTTGATGGATGTTATCATTTACCTGCATGTTTGTTTAGGATTAGAGCATGACAATGAATACTGACATAGTGGTTTCCTATGGACACAAAGCCTGGAGGTGAAACCTACTGTTAAGTGAATAATTAATCATTACCAGGGACTGAAAGATGGCTTGATACTGTGGCATCTCCATTGCTCTCTCCAGCTGCCAGGCCTCAATCCTACCAGCCCTGCCTGTAGATGATGCTCCTGCCTGATGCTCCCCTGGCCCTCAGGTTCATTGCCAGACTCACAGAGATACAGAGGCTCTGGATGATATCTTGAACGAACCCATTGTGGTTTGATACCATCCTACTAATTAATCTTTATTACTACAGCTAGTATTTACTGTTGGAAGTTGAACAGATCACAGTAGGTAGCTGCACTTCTAACCCCAATAATAAGGTGGCAGCTTCACAACAGACATCCTGAATTCATTATAAGGATAATGATATTTTATGCAAAAAGATTAGTAAATAATGAGTGTTTGTATAAATTTGTGCTCTGGCTGTTGAGACTTCCTTACTCATTTTTGAAAATTGCAGTCCCATAAGAATCATATTTACAAGAAATCAAACATTAACATATTTAAAAGACAGAATAAGAAACCTTGATTTGATTCATACAAAGCTCCACGACTCCAAGGACTGGGATTTTTCAGAATACCAAGAAATATCGTAAGCGTACCTCCAAAGTTGAAGGCAGCCACCACAATGAATCAGCACATTCTTGGTTCTTGAGTTAACACACAGCAGGATGAGGGATCTATTCCCCTGGGGAGAAAGCACAGGGAGGACAGAGACTGTAGCGTTAAGATCATGCTGTTGCTATGGATAGTTGTGTGCAAGACTTGAGGATTTTAGGGTTTTATTTTAACTTCTAACTTTTTTCTTCTCCTCCCCTTCCCCTTCTGTCTCTGTGTTAGCATCACTGCAAAGGGAAACCCAGGATTACAGTCCTCATAAGGAAGACATCTGTTTTGGTTATCGACTCGGAGGAAGTCAGGAATGGGCTGTCAAGGATGACTGTCATACAGTAGATAATAAATCCAGGGTGAAACTTAATAAGCGGGTGTATTTAATGGTAGGAACATAATATGTCTAGAGAGACACCCAGTGTGTGTTTTCAGGAGACCTCTACCACTGCTGAGAGCCAGCAGAGTCATTGCATGCATGAGAAGAGCTGGGAGAGGGATCTGCAGAGAGCATAAAGGGGCTGTTGAGAATGAATGAAGAACCAAGGAGCCAGAGCAACAGGAGCCTCTTCAGATGCCACCGAATCAGAGCAGCAGAGGGCAGGGAAACTCCCTCAGCTGCTACTTGAATGAGAAATATCTCTAAGCTGACTCTGCTTGAGCGCGCAGTGATTTGATGCTTTGGGGGAAGAGAAATAACTTTCTGCTGGTCTCCAATTCAGAGATCACCTGAAGGGGAAGATGTGAAGTGACCATCCCTTGGGGCACTGTCAATGGGACGCAGTGGGCTGCATCCTGACTGTGCCAGGACCATCCCTTCTATGTAGAAGGATTGCTGAAGTGCTGCCTGGGTTATTAGGCTGTCTCAGCAGTGTGTTTATGATGGTTCCCCAAGGAGTCCAGTCTGAAGTAGCATAGACACACAGGCGTAGAAGGCTTCTCCCTCCCAGAAGTGAGCTACAACAGCACTTTAGCTGGAGACAGAGCAGCTCTTTAAACGGAAATGCTGCAGCTTCTCTTTTCAATGTTTCACTGGGCTCCTGAGGAGGTTTGCAGTCCTCCACAAGGCTCTGAATGCTAAAGGATGCAGTAATGAGCCCTACTAATTCACAGCACTGCCCAGCCATACAAGCAGCAAGTGAGTGCAAAGGGTCCTCTGGTTGCAAAGCAGGATGTGGAAATCAGCATGTTTCATAATTTTCTTTACTGTCTTCCCTGTTCTTCAGCTTTAAAAGGGGAGAGGGGATACATATCTTCATATACACATAAAACAAGGCTTATTCAGATGATTTCCTAACTAGACCTACAGGAAAGCCTGATCTCCTTCCATTTATACTGCTCTCTAACAAGCTGCTCCTGATATCATATTAGTATGAATGAACTAAATATTCTCACTGTAGACTTTCACAGGGGTCTTGTAATTGGAACTTAATATATTTTTAAAGCAAGGCCTATAGAAACACCCTTCTGTATAGCATCCCGTTACACTCAGGAGTTTAAAGACCCATAGGAGGTAAGACTAGCATAAGGTCTCCTGAGGCATAGGCAGATTTTTAAGTCCCCAGAGATGATTGTCACTTGGGCTTTTCAGATCTGGTTACAGATTAGGTTGCAGATGTACTGCTGCTCTTGGATCCTGGCAAAAAATGGCATTGATGCAAAAAGGTGAGAGAAAGAAAGAGAATCTATAAATAATATTTATATATCTGTATCTATCAATACATCTATTTATCCGGATTTACCATCCTGTCTATCAGTGCATTTCCTTGTAACCCTCCTCTTGACACTTGTCTGCCATCTGCCCTTCAGCAGCACTGGAGCACTCACCCTCCTCCTTGTCCAGCTGGTCCTGCTGCACACTCATACAATGCTGGGTGAACACTAGTCGTGTCCTGACCTGGGCTGGGTTTTGTTTGCATTTCTCCAGCAAGTGAGCTTTTATAACTTCCTTTTCTTCTAATCTCATGCTTCAGGAGCTTGCTGTTGGGAAAGAGATCGCGTGAGGGAAGAAACTCCCTTATGTATGTGATGGGATTTAAAAACATAGCATGGATAGTGCACTAGAGAGCAAAGCTGACTGGAGGTCACCCAGGAGATGCCTTTAGTGAGTTTCAGAGAGAAAAGCATGGTGTGATGGTGCATATAATACCAGCAAACCAGTGGACCCTGAAGCAGAAGAGTGTCTTCAAGCTGGTGTTAGCTCTGGAATATAGAAAAGACTGAGACTGAATGGCTAAAAGGGGGAAAAGTGCAGCAAGGGGCAGCTCATGGAGGGAGAAGCATGGGCTAAAGGTGAAGGGGAGACGACAAAAGGGGAGAAACCATTGTAAGGACAGAAAAGAGAATTAGGGCATTCAATGAAGAATCAGAGGGAATGTCTGAAGGGCCTTAATGCAAAGGTGAAACTGCCAAATCCATGATGTTGCTGATAAACATGGATAGCAAAGGGAAGGAATGAGGCATCTCAGGGTCTGAGAGAAGGGCTGGAACTAAGGATTTTGAAGAAAGAAAAGCTGCACAGACATGCTAGAGAAAACCAGAAGCATTGGCCTGAGGGAAAGGATAAAGGATAAAGCAGAGAGATTGATTTATGGAGAGAGGAGAGCCTGGGAGAGGACAGCCAAGGGGAAACACTGGCACAAAGGATTCACTTGAGGGAGAGCTAACGCCATGGACAGAGACAGCCTGCCAGATCTTGGCACTCTTTTCATTTGAGTTTGTCACTTTGCTGTAATTTCACCTCCATCTCACCCTTCTGCACCCACCTTGCTGAGTTTCTTAAGGATGACTCATTAAAGGGAAAAAAAGGCAAAAGAAAAACAATAGCCACCTACTTCTTACCTACAATGAAAGGGCAAGCTGTGTTTTCTATTTGGGCTGGAAAATGTCTTTCAGAGCTCAGCTGGCATTGAATCTGTTTATTCTTTCTTAGGACTCTTGCTCTCCCTGCTCCTGCTTTTCACAGTTGCTCCTAAGTGGAGGGCAAAGCCAATAACGGCCAGGCTGGAGGTGAACTTTCAAACCCCCAATATTGGAGCAGGTTCAGAAGGAAACAAACGGAGGCTGCTCAGGCATAATGTAGGAAATGGCTGGAGACAGATGGGCATTTGGAGCTGAAACAAGAACAGGAAGACCATGAACTCTGAGACAGCAGGAGGATTTTCTGCTAGTTCCAAGAAGCCACCAGCTCTGTCTGGGGGATAAAGAGGGGTGCTAACACCATCCCCACATGTGGGATGCAGCCCATATAACACTGGCCTTTCCCTTCATGGAGACGTGACCTTGGCACTGTGGTGACAGTGGGTGGCAATTAATGATGACAGCTTTATAAGCATATCTGTAGTGATGAGGCTTAGCTCCTAAACAGCTCCAAATGGGACTTTTAAATGCTATTAAAGCAGCTGTGCAGTATTTTCTGTTCCACAAGAACAGCAGTGGCAAGCTCTGTGCCAATTTTCACTGTGCAGATGGATGTACGTGTGGGCACGCACGTGTGTGCAGAAAACCTGGCAGGGTTGCAGTGCACTAAAGCCCTCCCTGCTTTCCCAGGCAACTTTCTGATTTCAGGTCTGATCGGAGGAGGAAGGGAGCTGGAAATACGATATCCTTTGAAAAGAGGAGCAGATCTCCCACTTGTTCATAGAGATGGGGATCTTGAGGCAGAAGAAGACATGTTACACTCCAACTGCTTCCCTACGCCTGGAAGAACACTTTTTTCCTCAGCTCACACTCTTAGCACTCATGGATGATATTTTCCTCTGGAATAAAGAGTTTCCAGTTATTCTAGCTAGAGGCCAACAGATAAGCAGGGTCTTATGGCAGGTTGTGGTGGGAGAAACCAGACATAGATGAGTGGGTATGAGGAGAGGTTTATCAAGAAAGCAGCTACAAGAAGCACGAGGATGTCAATCTTTGACACTAGAATAGATCACTGTTTGAAATGGAAAATAAAGAGTAAAATATCCTCATGATTCACCTGGACAAGTGCAATTTGAGAAAGGATAGCTGGAGAAGCCAAAGGAATGTGATTTGACTCCTGGGAGGCGCTTCACAAGCCAAGAATCTCTGATACCCCATCCACATACCTGCATCCCAGCCTCAGTTCTGGGAGTCACCCATCACTTTGCCAAGCTGAGCCACGTTCTCCTCTGGCAGAACCCTCATTACTCTGTCTTATCCTTGCCTTGCCTCTGCCTGCCTCTAGCGTGAGTGTCTGCAGAGCAGCCAGGCCGCCAGTAACTCTTTCACTTTGGGTTTGCACAGCCTTTTCCTTGGGATCCAGGGGACTTGTTTGCATTAACGTAATTGGCAAACACATTGTTCAAATATTAGCAGTGGCAGCAAAACCATTGTGTGGGACTAGTCAAGACAAGCAGTCCCTTCACTCGCAACAGTTAAAACCTGGGTGCTGCTGCCAGGCATGTTAGGCATTGAATATGATCCAGAAAATCTATCCAGCTCTGAAGCTGGCCCAATCTTAGTCAGTATTAATTTGACTGGGGATAAAACTACATATAAAGGCCACTTTCTGCAATCAGAAGCAAGTGATAAAATATTTGGCCTCATATTTAGCTGCCTCTGCTGCAGGGAGTGAATGAGGTGGTCCTGGTGCAGCAGCATGATTAAGGGAGCTGTGCTGAAAGAGCCTTCCTGTGTCTGCACATTAAATCCATTACACCCCTCCTCTGCACTAATTCCAGCCATCTTGTCCCAGGAAGAGGTGAAGCAAGAGGGTTGCATAAGGCTGGAGAAAGGTTTGAATCAGCAGCTTTAACAACAAGGGAAAAATGCCCTGATGGCTTTGTCACTGCCCTGTGATTATGTAAAATACGAGTAAGGAGGTTTTCCAGATACTTTGTTAAATAGGACTTCATGGGAAATGTTTATAGCGATAAGTCAAATTCCACAACCCCACTGAAATCAATGGCATTTTATGCCAGGTATGAACCGGGTCAATATTTTTATGATGATGCCTTCACTGATATACTGTTTGCCTAAAAAAAGGAATGAAAGCTATCATAAAGCTCAGTTTTTACGTTTAAACGTATGGACGTGCGAATAATGCAGTTCCTATATGACAATAAAAAGGATGGGAGGAAGATCTTTTACATTCTTTATTGATGTATTTAATGTAGCAGACAATACCAAGTCAATGGTGTGATGAAGGGGCTGGGGCTGCCAAGTGGAAGTCTCTGATTTGGGCCAGCCCGATGTGGTTAACGAAAGTGAGAATTTGGGTCATTAAGTTATTCATCTCCCTTCTGAGGCTGTGAAAAAGAAGTGCCAAGAGAATCACATTGATCTCCTGATTACTTTCATGTAAAACTGAGTGCCAATAAGAGGAAGCTGAAGAAAGCATCTATGATACTGAGGATTAGTAGGAATGTACTTACATCTCACTGCACTGTATACAAAAATCCCGGCCATCTCCTCCTTCACCCCACTGTCCAATGCTACCAAATTTCTTTGGTCTTTCAGGTAAATTTCAGTTCTTGGAGACCTTATTAAGGAAGAAGATCTGTTTTTCTCTAAGAAAACATGCAGTGCTTTTTTCCTGCACATACAGTTGGAACAAAACCAACCCACGGTTCCCCCCTGACATGATCCCAGCATATCCTTAAGATTCAAAACAGAGAAGCCACATCAACAAGAATTTAAAACGTGATTATAAAAATCTCATGCATTTTTGCAGGTATTCTCATGCTGTTTGAACACGGAAAGCTGGGCATTCTCTAGATACAGTTGCCATATCTCCTGCTACAGCTCTGTTGGAGTTGAGATGAGCTACATAAGCAGACAATTTGGCCCTTCATTTTGCTCACAATCAGCAATTTAAAACATAATCACTGGAGGCAGTGGGTGTTTGAACACTGTTATCTCTGCTTTTGCTGACCCCTTCCCTTACTGCTCTGCCCTGCGTGTGCTGTTTGAAGCCTTGGCAATAATACAGCCTGGAGATGAAGTGCCCCTCCACTGTATCAAACCAACTGCTCAACTAGGCTGAGGCTAGACTACAACAGGAATGACCCCCTCCCGGCCTGTCCTCTCACTTCCACAATCACCTGCCATCTGAAAGAAATTCATCCAAATTCATCCGCTTCAGGTATATCCCTCTACTCTGCTCTCATGAGACCCTATTTGGAGTACTGTGTGCGGTTTTGGTGTCCTCAACGTAAGAGGGACATGGAGCAGAGGAGACCACGAAGATGACCAGGAGCTTGAGCACCTCACATACAAAGACAGGTTAAGAAAATAAGGGCTGTTCAGCCTGAAGCAGAGAAGCTGTGTGGAAACCTCATAGCAGCCTTCCAGTATTTGAAGGGGGCTACAAGGATGCCAGATAGGGACTCTTCATCAGGGACTGTAGCAACAGGACAAGGGGTGATGGGTTCAAACTGAAACAGGGGAAGTTCAGGTTAGATATAAAGAAGTTCTTTACTGTGAGGGTGCTGAGGCGCTGGCACAGGTTGCCCAAAGAAGTGATAAATGCTCCATCCCTGGCAGTGTTCAATGCCAGGTTGGACACAGCCTTGGGTGACATGGTCTGGTGTGAGGTGTCCCTGCCCATGTGTACTTTCCAGCCCAAACCATTCTATGATTCTGTGTCACAGCAATGCCACGTCCTCCCTTCTTCTATGGGTAAATTGAGGTAGAGAGGGGACACCCGTACATTAAAAAAGTAGTATCTATAATAACAGAGATTTCATCCCCAAACAATATATTCTGCTCATTGGAGTAATTTTCTTCTTACACCCAATCTTCTGCTTTCACTGAAAGTCTGTGTTTAAATAACAAGAGAATGAAACCTGTGGTTTCAGCAAAGTGGTTTTGTTAGAACTGGAAAACCCTGGAGCTTTGGGTACATTATTGTGTTCCTTTCAAATCTGTGAAAATTAATGGGGGTAAATAAGGGAATAAAAATCATTAAAGGAAGCTTTTTCTTTTAATATATAGAAACTCAAAGAGCTTGATGAACTGAGCTCTTTTTTCTGCACAACTGTTCTGTTAATGAACCATTTTGTTGCTTATTTACCTTTACAAATACCCAAGCACAGCTTCACAGCAGGGCTTATCTTATTCCCCAGGAAGCAGAAAGTTTGTGGGTTTAGGGAAATGCTTTTATTTAACATTTATACCAGGATACAGATCTGATTCACACGCAGAATTTTGTCCCACTACGATATCTCAACAGATCTACAGGATTGATGGCAGGAAAAGTTAAACATTAATGGAATTTTGTTGCAAAATAAAAGATAGTTTGAAAATGCTCCAAATACTAAGTTAAAATCTTCCAGTTATGTCAATTTGCCTCATGATAATGATATTTTGGGGCACATTATTCGCTCCCATGGGCTTCAGAGTAAGGCTTATACCTGTCTACTGCAAAGGAAATGTTGAAACAATTTCTGTGATGCTGATATTTTTCAGCTGATTTTTTTTTTTCCCATTTTGATAGAAACCAAATACTTCTTTGCAAATATTTTGATGGAAAATCCCTGGCAAATTCCCACAATTCAATTAACTCAATCGGAGTCCTTAAATGGTCTAACTTCCATGGAAACTAGCATCCCAAATCTGTGTCCAAGGGCAACATGTATATGTTTTTAGTGGATTTATTATGTTTGGATCATCCTTGGTTGTGTCCCGGTGCCTCCTCTGATTTCTGCTATTCCCAATAATGATTGAGTGTTCTTATGATTGCTCCCCATCTGAGCATCCTCCTGCTTCTTATACCCAGACCGTGACCTGGACTGGTGCAAGAAATGGGAGAAAAGGAAGGTTTCCTTCTGAGGCGCATCATTTCAGATCCACACCAAACATTTGTGACCATCCAGCCCTAAAATGCCATTTGTCTCCCATTTCCCCACCCCTGGATAACTACTGAGGGCCCTCATATTCATTGCTAGCAGGTTGTTGCTCATCTTTCCAGCCTGTATATATCGATATACCTGTGACAAACACAGGAACAGGAGATCTTCAGATGCAGCTGCAGATCCTGGACCATTTGAAGTGTTTCCACCTTACTTCTTTGCTACCAAAAGCCAAGCAACCACGAAACAGCTGGTTCAGCCACATAAAACTGAACACATCTCATTTTCTTTTTCCCTCCCTGGGGTTGTATTTCATACTGAGTTTTGATGAGCATTAGGGATATGTGCCTTTGTACGATCCACAGTTAATATAACAACAATGACATCCCAAAAGTACTAATAGAAAGGATAATATATGGTGAGAAAAAGAGACTGAGGAGAAAAAACAAGCAAGAGACAATAGGAAGAAAAGGTAATGAAAAAAAAAAAAGAAGAGGGATAGGAGCAAAAGTCAAAAATAAAGTAATGCAAAAGCAAAAATAGGGAAAGGATAAAAGGAAAAAGTGCAGCTGGAGGAGGCAAAACAGAGAAGATGAATGGGTGGGCTGATGGAAGGCAAAAGAAGGGGAAAGCTGACTAAGGAGTGATGAAAGAACTCCAGAGTGATCAGTTTTGCAGGTGCATCCCAGCAGGTTGCCTCTGATCGGCTCTCTCAGGGGCACAGCATGTTACCTGGACTAATTTCTAAAGGAAATGAAAAGGAAATGGACTTGTTATAATGAACACCATTAATTCACCCCTTCAGACTTCACTGTTTGAACAGAGAGTATCAAACTACTCAATTGTCATTTGTCTATTCCATTCTTCTCTGTTGCCTGTTGGAAATGACTGGTGAGAACATACACCCCTGAGTAGCTGCACAGCCACTAATTAGCATATATATTGTTTGTCCTGGTACAAATTTATAGCAAACAGCAATATTTTACACTCCAGTAAAGTTAATAAATGAGGCTTTAGGCTATAAAAATTTCATGTTCTTTTGTGCAAAGGTCAATTATAAATAGTTAAGCACAAATTCATCCAAAAGCTCTGGGCTTCAGCACTGGAAGAATAAACTATAGTTTGGTCAGTCTGGTTTGCCAGCTGGACCTTGTACAGCCTCTGAAACCTCTCTCCTAAAGACCCAGCTCAGTTGTGTTTTCAGCTGCAAGGTGACTGTTGTCCCATTTTAGATTAGAGGAGGAAGATGCTCTGAAGCATTGGAGGTACAATAGGAGGACACTGGGACAGGCTTGAGGAGACTTTAATGATTGGAGCTGTCATCTCCGAGAATGAGTTCTGGGTTTAGAAAAATCAGATGCATTCACTCAACAGTCCCAATGATTCTACAAAGGACAAAAGCACAGGAAGAGCTAAAACTAAGGAATATGAAAACCCTTCATTTCCAAGACAGAAGGAAATCTGAGTTTAAGGATATCTCTCCTCAAGACTGAGAGCTTATAAGGTAGGGGATCAATGACATATGGATATATTTTCTTTCTAATACAAGGTGAGAGGAAAAGCATTGATCTTTCCTACAAGAACCTGGCCTGTGACAGTGTGACAAGGTAACTCAATCAGAGGACATTGAAGATTACAGGATAGACTAGACAGAACATCAGATGCAGGAGGCTGGTTACTGGAAAGACACACTGAACAAGAGCATCTGAAGACTTGACACTGCAGGAGGTAGGAAGGGAGAAGGCTGGAGCCCAGATCACGGAGGAAGCAGTGTTAAGCAAACTGTCATCCAGGATCTGTCATCAGTGTTAACCTGGTAACCAGGCAACTGAGAGATATGTAAGAAGCTCACTGCAACATCCAGAGTGAAAGGATGTGTTTGGAAGGGATGAGAAAGGGCTCAAGAGCTTTGTGATTCGTGGGATCAGCAACACATCATCAGGCTGACAACTCAGGAGACAGACACACATCCCCACATGCAGACTTTGTAGGGTAGATCAAGGGGGAAGCAGGAAAACATGGAAATGAAGAGATCAGCACAGATGGGGGCTGTACTGAAGACCCTAAGCTTCAATCACTGCTATCACTAGCTACCTCTGAGCAGTTCCTGTAGTTGTCACTTCGGTTTTCTGCTTTCCCTCTCCAGGGCTGTGCACCCAGTGTCTCTGTGAAGCTTCATTCTCAGCTACAGGTCATATCCAGGTGCACATACCATCCCTCCACTGCCCAGAGACCATGTCAGACATCACCACCCCCAACAAAGGGAAGCAGAGACACTGGACTACAGTCAACTTCCTTCCTCACAGCAGCAGGTGGGGATGGAGGGATAAAGTTGTAATAGACCATTGACATCATAAGACCGGCTGCAGATTAGAGCATGGAGACCCCCAGGTTGCAGCGATTTCATACAAGGAATGGTTTGAAGCTCCTACACAATAAAGAGAAGTTTGACAGGAAAGACAAAGGTGTGTAGAGGAGAGCTGACATCAGGAATGCTTGGCAAATGGAGACATAGAAAGGTTTTGGGACAGAGAAAGGGATACAGAGAAGGGGTAGGAGGAAAGGGGAGATACAACATGCTTCTGGAAGGGTTGTTAACACTCTGTATGAATCCAGAAAGGAGACCAAAGCTTGGCTTTCCTACTCACCCTGTTTTTCACCAGCTCGCTCTGAGGAGGAGCAGTAGAGAAGCAGTCTGGACACCACAGACTTCCATAATGGGCTTAATGGTAAAGCTGATGAAGCTAACCTGTTTCCTTCATAACAGCCTACGAGTTCATTTCCCCACATTTCTACCCAAGCCATTTTTTGTGCTCAACATTCAGGGAGCTCTGCAGTTGCAGGCAACCCAACAGGGGGCAATAACAGGATTGGAAAGGAGAAGCAGCCACCCAAGGTCAGCAGAAGCCTTTGGCTGTTAGTGCCAGGGTGGCTCAGCAAAGGTCACCCCAAATGGGCAGACACTCTGTTTTGCAAGAGGTTGCTCAGTGTACGAAGGAGGCCAGGCCTGAGCTGGGCTAGTCAGGGCTGTTCAGAGATGCATCTGACACCCAAAAGAGAAGGGATGCTGATGTCTGTGCTTGATCAGAAGGCAAAGCTCAGCAAAGGCAGTCCAGCTGTGACCGTCATGTTGGCTTTACTTCATTTGCAGTGCCTGTTAATTGCAGAAGGTTCATGTTGGGAACAGCTGGTGAAGTCCCTCCTTCTGTCCTGCTTCCACATGAGCTGGTTTGGTTGTGTTCTCTTCAGGGTTTTAATCCCAACGTATTTATTTTATTGTTTGTCTCAAAGGTGACCCAAATCAGAGCCAGGAGGTTCTTGCCTTGGTGTGTTCAGGCACCAGAGTTCTCATTCTTTTCATCTCAAACCATAAAGGATTGACAATAGAGGCAGAAAAATAAAACAGCATCTTTTCTGCTTGGATGTTCTCAGGGCCCCTGTGTTCTTCACATTACAGCAACTCCTAGAGACAAACAACTGAAGTGTTCAAGGCCACATTGGACGGGGCTTGGAGCAACCTGCTCTAGTGGAAGATGTCCCTGCCCGTGGCAGGGGGTTGGAACTGAGTGAGCTTTAAGCTCCCTTCCAGCACAAACCAGGCTGGGATCCATATCTGTGACTGGAGAGCTCACTTTCAGAAAATGTTTCCAGAGATGATTTCAGATACAACTGATTATATCTGGGATATAATGGGATTATAAAGCATTTAAATAAAGTTTGGTGATGACTTTAAATTCAGCCTGGATCTCATTGTATAAGACTAAAGGCTTGCATTTACCCACCTGTGAACAAAATCTAGCTTGAAGGTGCTGCGCACAAGCAAAAGTGACAAGCCTTGTGACAGCAGACCACCTTCACAAGGGAAGTAAGTAGAGGTCCTGCCAGCCTGGAGTTCAAGCAAAGTGAACAGAAATCCAGGTGAAATGGGTATGTACGGTGATTTCCTGCACTAAGAGGGAATTTGGGTGAGGGTGACTACTGATTGAGAAGAAAACAGTCACAAGATCGTCCTTTTGTGAGACAAAGTCACTTTCAATATCTTTCAGTTTCAGCTGATGTATCTTTAAACTTGCACTTATGGTATGGGTCAAACCCTGCTCCTGATACTGCAGAAATCACCTCAATCCCAAAGCACTGAATGATGGACACGGTGCTGTATCAAGGGCAGGATGAGAGTTGCATCAGGCCTGCTACCCTGAAGGCAGGAGGAGATGTTAGATGAGGGCACACCAGTACCAGAGCACACCCAACTCTGTTGCTGTTATTCCTAACTTGAAAGTGGGGCTGCAGGTCTGCACAGGGGGCTGGAGGGAACCTAAGGAGAGGGGGTGCCCTGTGATCCACATCATCTCCTGTAGCTCCAGCTGTGGTGATGTGAGTGGCTGCTAGATGCAGGTTAGCTGTCCACTCTCTCCACCTGGATATATTAACCCCTCAGGAGTTCAAAATCTCATATAGATTCAGAGATTTGGAAGCTCAGGCTGGTCTTATCAAAGCTTTCAATGTTATTATCTCTGCTAGTCAAAAGTAGAGTCCAAACACTCCTAGGAATTCACCTTTAATAAACAGTTGTGGGGCGAGAGTGGAGAGCATCCAGCAAGGCCCCTGTTATTATATCTTCCCTATGTTCAGTACTGCTCTCACTCAAACATCTCCGAGGCATAGGAGGCTGGTGGTGGTGACGGGGATCTTATTGCAATTCATTTCTCATCCAAATTAAAATCAGCACATGCAGTTCACCTTGAGTGCTTTTGCTGGAGCAGAGTAAGGCCAGTAGTGCTTGGCAGTGACAAAGATAGGAGGTGGACTCTGTAGACTCACTACCTGAGAAGATAAATGATCACTGAGCTGTTGCAAAATTAAAACTAGCACAAATTATGCCACTCTGTTTCCAGTGAAGTTAATAGTCAAGCTTGGACAGCAACAAGATTGCCTTTAGACCACAGCCTTATGAGAATATAAGTAGCAAGTGTCATCTACATCTGGAGAAGGCTGAAGCAGGAAAGTCCTGTGTCGATATGCAGTAGGTGCAGCCATCTGAGTGCCACAGCTAAGCTGGGTCCTAGAGGTGCTGGTCAAATCACTTTTCTCCTGGCAACAGACATCCTCCAAGACCTGGGTCTGCTCCAAGTCTAACCTCAGGCTCTCCTGTCCCTCTCTCCGCTGTGCTGTATGAGAAGAAATAAAACCATTCAAATGTCTGCCATACATCTCATTCAGCATATGACAGTGGTAGCTAAAGGCAGTTTCCTCCCTGTAGAAGGACTTGGCATCTCCAGATAATATGAGGAGATGAGGGGGGAAACCAGGCTGATAAAGCCCTGATCAGAGTCATTTGAGTGACTTACAGAATTCATTTGACTAAATAGCTGAAGGGGTTTGGGTAGTTGTTCTTAGGCTTATTCCCAAATCTTCTATCATCATCATCAATAACAGAGGAACAGAGCCTCAGCATCTTCAGTGGGAGAGTCAGTAGTGGGGCTTCACTACTATTCACAAATCTACATCACAAATACTTCCCTTTGAAATCTCCTTTCACTTGGGAGTAGAGGCATGGGCTCTAGGGTTTATGTTATGTTTTACTATTTTATTCCCATTCTTTCTTGTCTTCAAAAGGTGCTTTTCACAATGCAGGAGGAGGATCTATTTCTTAGTTTAAGAGGGGAAAAAAGTAAATGTGGAACAATACTTGACAAAATAAGCCCATAACGGGAAATCTTCCAGCAGTTTTGCCTTTTATTACCAGTTATTATGTACACCTCCTGCTCTGACATTATTTTATAATCTAAAATACTGTCATGCAGTAAAAAACATTAAATACAAATATAGTTACCTCTTTGTCTGGCTTAATGATGGACACTTTGGCTAGGGTTACGTGCAAGGTATAAGCAGCTGGTGTCCCTGTAGCCTTCAACAACTGCTTGTCCCCTCCTCTGACTCTTCCCCTCATTTCTATATCCT
Organism: Nestor notabilis; assembly: GCF_000696875.1. NCBI lineage: Eukaryota > Metazoa > Chordata > Aves > Psittaciformes > Psittacidae > Nestor > Nestor notabilis. The sequence goes on along the minus strand of NW_009931420.1, from coordinate 106,871 downwards.
GCAGAGCCTATTTACTTGACCAGCAGCTGGGAGCCTCCCAGCTGAGGGAGAAATGCAAGCATGTGAAGCTATTTATTGTCATATATATACAACCTCTGACATCAATTTCATTTCTTGTTTTTATTGACCCATTTCATGCTTCTGAAGCCAATTTTCAAAGCCTGTTAGGGGCAGATGTGCTCTCGTGTCCTTGTTAAATGGCTACTCTTTTTGGAGCTCCAAAAGAGCACAACCAAGCAGCATCAACTTATGTCCAGGGCTCAGACTCCTAGTGTCAGCTGCTGCACATCTCTTCCCTGGAACCCAGGAGTGGGAAAGCCTTGGTTCCAGATAGAGAAAAGCTGTGAGAGACAAGGAGGATGGAGAAGGACTGCCACAGACTCAAAAGAAAGGAATGGAATTAAGAGAATTACAGGGGATTGTGATTTGCCATGACAAATGAGAATGGAAAAAGATCAAGATAGAAGAACAGAAGGATAAGATGGTGTTAACATAAAAAGGGTAGTGTGGCGGTGATGGAGGTGGAAAAGCAATGGTTTATGGGAAGGAGAAAAGAGAGAAGGCAAAAGAGAAGGATTGATAAATGAATCTGAGGAACACAATAAAAGAAGGAAAATTATAGCAAAGAGACTGTCCTTATTCTTCCTCGAGCTGCTGGATCAGGTTTGTGGATAAGCAATTTGGAACTGTGCTTTAGAGGCTTTTCTCACTCACTCATGCAAGTATCAACATTTTGAGCTGTCCCCGTTGATGGTGGCCTGGTAAGAGGACACTACAAGAACAGAGTGGTCACCACCAAAAAGGTGCATTTCTCCCAATGGGGGGCTCCTCTTTTCCAGGACATTGCTCTGAGTGTACATGAGAGTAATTTGGGGCTTTTTACACTATCAGTTCCTGGCTTCAGGGCAAATACCCTGTGCCCAGCTTTGGGTCTTACTAACCACAGCCATGGGATTCATCCTCAGAAGGCTCAGCCCTGCAAACTGCTAATTCTTGCTCACAGTATATTCAGAGCTAAAGAGGTACTTTGGTACTGCACAGAACTAGAGCCAGTATTCCCAGTACCTCACAGGATCAATCCCTACCAAAGCAATGGTTTAAGTTTTCATGTTCTAGCTTGCAGCAGCTATTTTCATGTACGCAGGCATTGTGGGTATCACAAATAGAAACGTAGATGATGAAGCAGCAGGAACAGAGGGAGAGTTTTACAAAAGTTTTGCTAAATTCAGCTATTATTACTCTATTACTGAGGCCAGACTCTCTTAGGAAGCTCCTTAGGAAAGTGCCTCAGCCTATTTCGCTGTCTTTCAGCAGCTGGGTCCATGGATGCACCCATTCCAGGGCCCTGTGGGCTTGAAGCCAGCAAGGGCTGAGCAGAGACTACAACCATCTCCTGCTTCCTCACTTGAAATCACTACCTGCCACCCCCAGCAGCTGCTGATATATGCTCTCCACACCTCCTCTGAGCTCCCCACTGTCAGGAGCCTCTCTGGATTTCCAATTTAACTCCTCCAGGGAGAGAGTGCCTGGAAGGAAGCAACACAAGCTTCCTAAAATGGGTCTCTTAATCACTGTCATTTTTGTCCTACAAAACCCAGGCAAAATAATGTATACTTTCTGCAGACAAATGGAAGTCCAGAAGTGAATTCTCCCTTCATCTGATTACATCCCTCTTGAGATATCTTTCTTGTTGAACTGCTTATACTTTGTTATATATATATATAAATAAAGCATCTTTCCTTGGATATTTTTCTTACTCAGTAAGGTGAAAATACTAGTCAAAAATGTTTTATTTCAGTGCAGGGAGAAAAATAATGTGTATACCAAGCTTTGAAGCCTTCGTGACTGAACATAACCACAGTGTTCTCAGGAGGATCCAAGCCCAGGACATATCTTCATGGACTAGGCTGTAACTTCCTATTGCTACCAGTTTGGGCTAAGGCAAGGAGGACTTGCGTCAGCAGCTAGGCGCAGAGTAACACAGGCTGATATTTCCAGTTCTCTGTTGATGCAGCCATACAAATGATGGCATTAATGTTGCCCCTAGCTCCCAGTTGGTCAAAATCATGACGCACCCCGTATGAAGTACCATAGTTAGATGGACCTGAATCGATAGTCTAATTTACTTTGCATGTGAAACCGTCATAACACATTCAGGGTCCAGGGGGCAGAAGTAACCCATCTTTCTATACCTTGTGAACATCATTAAACCCTGTGAGCTTCAAGTTTGGCCTGATGACCCTATGTGCCCCTTGTGAGTGAACTGCCAGTAGATTTGTTATGGTTCACCTGGGATTTTGAGCAGACAACTAGTATAGATATAGTCTCCTTACTATTAATTGTCCTGGGGTAAATCTCACCATGAAGAAGTGGGTCTGCTTATGTGAAAGTGATCTTTGAAGAGGAGACTGAAATGAAATAGCAGAAAGCTCAGTAGCTGCAGTGACATTACCTGTATGCCACACACAGAGAAGAAACGATATGAATTGAGAGCTGAGCCCTACCTACCATCCATGCAGTGGGCTTCCGACATCTGGGGAATGTTTTCCCTGATTTGTGGAACAAAAGAAATGCAAAGAAGCGCCACTATCCTCTGCTTCCTCCCCCAGCTGGCTTCAAATTGTGTATTCAGAAAGCAAGTCAAACTGGATTCCACTTAATAAATTCTGTTTGAAAGCTGGGAAGATGTTTGCAACCAGCAGAGGAGG